>NC_140500.1:20614588-20857088 GCF_964271855.1 Acomys minous
ATTTATCCATTCTCATGGGGATCGGCATGTGGACTGTTAGCAGTTTGGGGCTATTGTATAAACAGCGCTTCATGGGCTTTTCTGTGTCCATGTGCTGTGTGTGCACATGTAAGGTTTTCCAGGACATGCAGCGAGGCATGGAATTTCAGGGCCCTGGGCTTTAAGTCTCTGTTTTACTAAGTAGTGCCAGAACGTTTCTAGAGGCATCTTTAAATAATTTCTTAAATGAACTCCCACCAGCATCGTACAAGTTTCTTTTGATCTAGATCTTTCCCAACACTTGTCATTGACAGACTTCTTAATGGCAAGTTGTCTGTTGAGTGCACATGCTGTTTCGCCATGGTTTAAATTAGAATTTCTGTGAACACTAATGAGAGAGATGGGTCCTCTTTGGTAGACTTATTGGCCATTGGACTTCCTCTTTGTGAAGTGCCTATGGAGGTAGTGCATTGGACTTTTATTAAGTTATCTTTTTTTTTCAGTTTGTAATTCTTTATGTATTTTGAGACCGACTTTTGATGAGCTGTAGTTTTTATGAATAAACTCTCCAACTTTGAGCTTGCCACAGTCCTTATATTCCCCTCCTGCTTCCCATAAAACCTCCCCCTAGATGGGGAAAATGTCCTTTCAAGTGGAAGTGGCATTAATGCAGAGGTATCCGCTCCATTGTTGCTGTGATTCCTCTAGATTTTGTCCCAGCATTATTACTATCCTGGCAGCCTTTGAAGGCTTTTGTGAGACCAGAGAACATACTGACCCAGTATTTTTTATTAAATTCAGCAAACGAGTGTTACAATCCTAACCTGCCACTATTCACAACAAAAGTGAGTTTTATTATTTATTTACTTATCACATGTACAGTGTTTTAAAATATCTTTACTTTCAGTCCAGGGTGGTCTTGAACTCAAAATCCTCCTGGCTCAGCCTCCCAAGTACCACAAATAGAGGTACGTACCCCCACTCTCCCCTTGTCTATAAATTCCTTTATTATTATTATTTTCCTTCATCCTATGCTTTTTCTGGTCCCTAAGAACAGTAGTAAGCCCACAGTTGCACTCATTAAATACTTCTTGAGTGAAGAATAAACTTTCCAATGATGGCATGCACCTCATGGGAGGCTCTGAAGCACCAAATCAATTAAACTCTCTATCATCGCATGTGAACACACCACAGCTCCCTACACTCTTAGATAACCCTCTATGCCTTAGGCTTGTTTGGCAGCAAGAGGTAAACAAATTTAGACCACTTAGCTTTAACAACTCTTCACTTGTCTATAGGAAGAGGACTTGACTTGATGGTGTCTAAGCTAAGTATATTTATGTTTTGGCCAGGGTCTCACTGCATAGGCCAGGCTGGCCTCAAATTTGAAATCTCCCTGTCTCTGTCTCCAGGATGCTGGCATTACAGGAACATGGCCCCAGGCCTGGCACATTTGAAATTTCTGAGACTACATATTTCCTGTCCCCATTAGCTATCACGCCAATATTAATAAAGACTAAGCATAAGCCAGGCCGGGATTAATTCCTGCCAGTGGGCTCAGAAAATGATGATTCTTGCAGTCTGAAAAACCAAGTAATCGCCTTTGTTCTGCAGTGCATATGTTGTCCTGCTCAGAAACACTGAGCTGTTAAGCCTACAGTCCTCTTAGCTACGTAGGGCATCCCAGTGAAGAGGGCCTGATGGCAGTGATCTAATGTAGTCCTTTGATGACATTTTCTGAGGTTTTCCAGCTTAAGCTGCTAATCCGAATCAATCGCAGGCCCTTCCTCAGGTTTTCCCAACACCAGCAACATCATTCTCAAAATAAATAAACAAATAAACACAATAAAAAGCTCTCACAATCACAGGGAAGTAAAGGGAAAGCAAATGCGGTGTCCACAGACACACTGAAGGCTGTGAGCCCAGTTGGCTCTCTTCTGTGGCTTCCAGACAGTTTTAGCAACTTTCAACCCCAAAAGGCCACCAATTATGCAGCCACCTCCTCTGTATTACTCCTTCAAGTTCATGTCCTGGCCAAGAGCACGTCCCACACCCAGGACACTCAACTTTAGCCATATACAGTCAGTGGCCTCCATATTGGAAAGTTCATGTTCCACCATTCAGTACTGTGGCCCCACTTTTGTCAGCCCCTTATTTTTCCACAGCATAAAAGCGAAAACAAAACAAAAACAAAAACAAAAACCCAAAACAAAACAACCACCACCACCACAGCAACAAACTCCGTAACACACACACAACAGGATCAGCGAGCATACAGTCCCAGGCAGGTGGTCCCTCAAGGCAATTACCATGAACAAGATGGAAGCGAAGTTCATCAAGTATCCTGGGAAACGGTCTTTCCAATTCAGTTTATCTTCATCATCCTGAGGTGAAACAGGAGAGTAGAGACAATCAGAAGACACAAAGAACGGATATTTATTCACTCCTATCTTTACATAAATTTGCATGTCAACCTTTGGTGCTTTGTGGATATTTCTGTAGTAACTGGTGTCTTCTTCCTCTCAGTATCAATGATAGCCCCCCCCCTCTTAATTTTGATTGACAGCACACCTGAAATCCCAGGACTCAGGGTGCTAAAGGAGCATGACAGGAAGGCCAGCTTGGGTACATAGAGAGGCCCTGTCCTGTAGCCCTGAAGCTGTTTAGACTTGAGGCAGCAAATCTGGCAAGCACAACAACAACAAAACCTTGAAGACGTCTGAAGCCATGTTTGTGGAGTGCAGAGAAAACAGCAAAGAACATTGTGTTAGGCAGCAGGGAGCCATTCATCACCATGTGCAACAAGTCAGAATCCAAGTCAGCTAGCTCCCTTGCCTCTCAGAACGGGTCTGATTTGGCTCCAGCAACAGTGCCATCTAGCCTCTGAAAGCTTGAACTGTATGCTGAGCACCTTCTGGGCCTAAAGCTTCTTCCCAGCATCTTTTGTGTGCCCATGTCAGGGCCAGGCACAATATAGAGATGGGGAAAAAAGTCCCTAGGATCACTGTTGGGGGTGTGGGGGGGGCAGAGAACCCAGAGAAACAGATGACGCCCACCCACTCTCAAAGGGTGAAGAATTGCCCATCAGCTTGGGAATGAGAGCTAACTAGCGTGTGATCTGTGGGGACTGATGAGGAAGGAGGAATTTGCCTTGTGTATTTGGATCCAGTGTAGGGTTGAGCTGACATCTGATGATGCTGGAATCACGCCATGATTGAGGTAATTCAATTCTTAGTACTTTCACTTACGGATGATGTTCATATACTCAGGTGCTCATAATAGTCAGAGAATCCAGTCTTAGACTCATGGTCAAATGAGCCTTTTGTCACGCCATAAGAGCAAACTAAATTCCAGATGGTGACCATTCTGAAGACAAAGAAGCACTAAGATTCACTCAGATCCACCCAGCTGGAGTTGAACAGAAAGAGGGAGTCGGCTGTTTGATTCCCCCACACTTCGCCTTCACCAGCACACCACTGCTTCCCGACAGTACCCTGAAAATATTGTCCTCTAAGGTATCTATAAGGAAGCCCAAAGATGACACAGCTCCAAGCAGAAGAATGGATTCACAGAGGGGCTCTGCCTCCGGCCCTCCTGGCTACACCTAAGAGCTTGATGGACACACCTGGGTCCAGCCCACTCCTCAGAGCCAGTCTGAGCACCTTTGATGGAGCAGGATCTGGGTGGATGCTGAGGATACAGAGAGGAGGAAGCTCAGGGGGCCCAGAACCAGTATAAAGACCTCCAGGACCTAGAGACAAGGAAGCAGAGATAAGTCGGACCAGGAAGACGGTTTCTACTATTTTGTACAAAATGAGACAGCTGAGGAGAATTGAGTTAGATGTCCTCTCAGGAGAAAAGCATCCCATTTCAATATAGCTGCCCTTGTGTTTGTTGGAAGATCAGGGTGATGGTTTACGGTGATGGGGTTTTGTTTGGGACGCACACATCCGAGCATACACACAGTTCTCATGCCTTCGGACATTATCCAAACACAGGAAGCTGAGAGAAAACTCAAGATTGCACACTGTCCTTCCAAACTAGGTCAGTAGTAAAAAGTAGTTTGTTTGTTTTGTGTTTTGGTTTTAGACATGGGATCTTGCCACATAGCCCAGGTTGGCCTTGAATTCATAATCCTCCTGCCTCAGCCTCCTGACTGCAAGGATCACAGACATGCATCACTTATCTAGTAAGAAACAGTTTTTAACCATAGGAGTTTGACACTAAAGCCAACTAAAGCCTTCCATTTGCTGGTCCATGCCAGATGTGACATTCAAGGTAAAAGGCCATCGACTTGAGTACCTCTGCCTAAAAGCTACATCACCAGTGTATGCAACAGCAGAAAGAGGAATAGAACTAGGTTTTTAAATACTCACTATGTCAGTGACCTTAGTAAATCCCCCACAATTCTCTCTCTCTCTCTCTCTCTCTCTCTCTCTCTCTCTCTCTCTCTCTCTCTCTCTCTCTCTCTCTGTGTGTGTGTGTGTGTGTGTGTGTGTGTGTGTATGAGAGAGAGAGAGAGAGACAGAGACAGAGACAGAGACAGAGACAGAGACAGAGACAGAGACAGAGACAGAGACAGAGACAGAGTTTGTGAGGTCCAGGGGACAAGTTCTGGTCTGTCTGCCTCTTCATTGACATAGGGTCTCTCACAGGTCTACAAGTCGCCATGTTGCTTAAGCAGACTGGCCAGCAAGCCACCAAAGACCTGCATATCTCCCTACCCCCCAGCATTGATTTATAAGTGCACCGCCACGCCTGTTTTATTCTTGTTTTGTTGTTGTTGGTTTTTTTAAAAATAAAACTACGGGTTCTAGAATGGAACTCAGGACCCCGTAGTTCTAGAGCAAGCTGAGCCATCTCCATACCTTACAGCAGTTTCTCTACTGTGAAATATTCATACCCTTTATTTATAAAATGATTATGGATATCATACCAAATTAGCACAGCCTTTAAGGAAAGCCCACCTAAGAGAACTGCGGGCATTCCGGGAGACCTCTCAGGCTCCTCTGTCTGTCTGTGGAGATACCAAAGCCAGGCTCACTGAAGTGGCAGAGGTATCGTGTGCGTCACGTGAGTGAGTGCATGGGACAGAGCTTTAAGGGCAGAATGGCGCATACAACGGTGAGCGCCAATTAGCTCTGATTACATCAAAAGCAGGTGATTGTGGGGCACTTAGCTAATGTCTCCATTGTTCAGACGCCTGCTGTTGTCTGCTCTTACTTCTTTGTCTCTGCTGTCTGTGTTGGTGTCCCTGAACTACTCCTCCCACCTACAGACCTCTGTCCAATACGTAGGACAGACAACATCCACATAGGACCTCAGAGGCCTCCTTATGATAAAGTGGGTATTTAGAAATGAAACCACTTAGAAAGTAATAGGTGAGGATAGTAGGACCCCTTGGAGGAAAGGGTCTTTGGCACAGTGGCAACTGTTTTTGCTTTTAATATTAAAATTCACATTTAATATTAAAATTCATATAAAATTAAAATATTAAAACTTAATATTAAAATAAAAATGATAAAATAAAATTCATATAAAATAAAATTTATAGCAAATTTAATCTTTATTAGAATATGCTTTTCCATATCTTGATGACTCTATGCACTCACGTATCAACGCAGATCAAAATAGAAAATGATTTTATCACTTTTTCAACATTTCCCTCCATCGTCTTTGATCTCTGTGCCTGATCCCCAGAACTAGAAAAATCTGTTTAAGGTCCCTCTAGTTTGTGGTCCTTCAGGATGTCACAGAGTATACTGCAGTATGCTGCTCTTCTTGAGTCTGGTATCTTTGGCTTAGCACAGCTCCTCAAGGCTTCATCCATGCTGTGGCATAGCTCAGTGGTGTGCACCTTTCACTTAGGGGTGGTCCACGCCTCATCATCTGGATGAGCATCAGCCCATTCACCCATTCATTGCCCTGGGGTTGTTCGGATTGCTTCCAGCTTGTAACAGTTAGAAACAAAGCCCTTCTGGAATTTGTATACCCATTTGGATACAAATAGAAATTTTCATGTTCATTGGGCAAGTATCAAAGTAATGGACCTGCTTGGTCACACTGTAAGTCTATGTGTGACTTTATAAGAGGCCATCAGACTGCATTCTAAAGTGCCCAGTGCACCTCCATCAATAGCATGTGACAACTCTGTTCTTTCTTTAAATACATTTCCTTTAGGATAGGTGTTTTTTTTTCTTCCTCCCTCCCTCCCTCTCTCTCTCTCTCACTCTCTCTTTCTTTCTTTCTTGTTTCCTTTCTTCTTTTCCTCCTTCCTTCCTTCTTTTTTAATTTAAAAAAAGCCTTAAAGACAACATAGAGAATTCTATATATGTTGCTTCAATTTCCCATGTACGTTCAGCATGTTTTCACTACTCATAAACCGATATCACACAATATTATGAACTAAAAGTTCACGCTCCATTTGTATTGCCTTAGCTCAATGCCTGCCTCCCGGCCCAGGGTTGCAGCTAAGGTGCCACATTCTATCTGGCCATTCTGTCCCCTGAGGTGCTTTAGACCGTAAAGGACTCTCGACCCTGCTTGCTGTTGATGGCTTTGTCAGCTTTGCGGCATGTTGGTCAAATGCTTTGTAGAAGGACTCACACGTGATCTTGTTTTAAACTTTGACTGAGGTTATGTTTAAGGGAAGAAAGCAAGAGACTGAGGACCATTTGTAACATGTCTTCTCAAAGGTACAGACAGTGATACGTCCTGTCACTCATGCTGATAACCCTGATTTCTTGAGGATTTCCTGGGGCGTGTTGGAGTCCTCTATTAGAAAGCATACTTCCACATTTCTGCTCTTTAGACAGTGGTACCCATCTCCATCTTTAAAGGTTAGAATTGTATTTCCATCTTCGAGGAAGCAATATCTACAGGCACAAGGATGTTTTATTACACACTTTCAATGTACTGGACGTCCTTAGAGAAGGGCCATAGGAAGATATACCCAACCCCTCTCCAAACTCTTAAAAAATAATAAAACACAAAGGAATGAAGATGATAATGATAAGCTATTGGTAACCATCGCGCTTAACGTAGAATTGGCTTTGGCCTTCAAAGGAAATAGGACGTCGGCCTCCTCACTTCTCTTCCTTCTAGGATGCCTACAAAGGACAGAGGCAGGGAGTAGCAACCTCTGGGCTCTTCTGCCTTCTCACCTGCAGACTATGAACAAGAGAGTCTGGAAGGGGAATGGACTGGCTTTGTTAAAATAATCGTATATTGGGCCTGTGTTCCTGCAAGTATTTATTAGGGGACGCTATCAAAAAGAGGGGAAAGAGTCCAATAGATTAAGGAATTCAACACTTGGCTTTCATGCCTGATTAGCTAAGCAACTTTGGGTAATGGTATTGCTCAGTTTCTCTGGACAATATCACCATTTCCTGTACAACGAGGTAAGTGGAAAAATTGTCCTACTGGGCACCAAGGAGTATATGGTGGATGTGGCACTCCTTGGGAGACTGTCAAGTTCTGTGTCAACTGATGCAGGAGTTGTGTCTCTTTTACTCAGGATGATGGCTGCACATCAGACCACACCAGTGTGAGGGACTGAGGACACAAAGAACCCACTTTTTTATTTTAATCTATAAGAAACCTTGACTGTGGGGGAAACAAATGAGAAAGATGGACACAAATTGTAGCATGGCATACTACATGCAGAATGTCATGGAAACAGAAGAGTGGGTGATTTCTTATTTGTTATTAAAGGCTGATGTTTTCACAGACAAAAATGATGGGGATAATCCAGAGATAGCATTAGATCAGGTGTTCTTGTTTGCCATCTATTGATGTGACAAAACCCCATAACCAAAAGCAGCTTGGGAAGTAAAGGGTCTATTCCAGTTTACAACCTATGGACCATCATGAAGGGAAGTCAGGACAGGAACTGAGGTAGAGGCCACAGAGGAATACTGCTTACTGACTTGGTCTCCATGGCTTGCTAGTCTGCTTTCTTGTATACCCCAGGACCACCTGTCCAGCAGTAGTACCACTCACAGTGGGCTGGGGTCTCTCATATTAATCATTAATCAAGAAAATATCCTCACATATTTGCCTATAGGCTAATCTGAGGTAGGCATTTTCTCAATTGAAATGCTGTCCTCTGAGATGACCTTGCCTTGTATCAAGTTGAGAAAAAAAAAGAGCCAGCACCCCATAGTCAGAAACACTGAACTGTCATAGCTTTCATGACCATCAGGTGGGTCAAAATAATAAGAGGTAGGGTGTATAGATAGAATCAGTATCTTAGGAAGAGGAGACAGTCAACTCAAGTACGGGGTATACATAGTGCAGCTTTGGGTACCACGCAGAGAAGCAGAGGTCACAATAGCTACTTGTAGCAGCAGGTCAGTTGTCTGTGATTTAAGGCTGGGCTGGCAAGATTTATGGAGCAGTCAGCTTTTCATTTTCTCTGAGAAACCCGTGGTCCAAGGAAAGAAGTGATGTTGTCCCGGAGAGCCAGCTCCCTAGGCCTTGGGCCTATAACAGTGCCCCTTTAGAAGGCTGCTGCTGGATGGCCCTTTTGTAATGAAGGATTCCTTCTAGAGTTTAAACTCTAAATGATGCTTAGAGGCCTTTACACTGTTATTCTGTTTTTAATACCACACAGAATTTATTCCGATTGTGGTTAGAATTAAAAGCATTCACTTCCGTGTGTTGTTAAGAGAAAGGAGCCAAGGTGTCCTCTGTCTTTTCTCTTTAAGCCACTTCTCCCCTGTCCATAAAATCCTCTAATTCTAAGCACCCACCATTCAGCCATACAAGCCTGACTATGGTTATCAACTGGACTGCCACCTTCCTCTCTTGCCTCAATCCTGCCACTCACAAGCAACTCAGACTAAGAAACAGTGTGTGTGTGTGTGTGTGTGTGTGTGTGTGTGTGTGTGTGTGTGTGTGTCACTGCCTGTGCAAAGCTCTGCCATCTTTAATGTTCCTATTTCCTACTGGCTAGTGTTCTGGACCAGCGTCTAGTCTGCATAAGGTATGCTGCTGCCCAGAATGCCCCAGTTCCAGCAGGCCTAGCGGCACCCACCTGTAATCTCAGCATTGGGAAGGAGAGGGAGGAAGATCAAGAGGTCAAGGTCATCTCTGGCTACATAGTGAGTTGAAGGTCAGCATGAACTAAAGGGACTCTGTCTCCAAAAACTCAACAAACAAACAGCAACAGCAACAAAAACCCTCTGGTTCCAACTCGTGAGTCCTCCACTCTGTGTTTTCATTGGCAACCCTCAACCACTCTGCTTTCTCCAGATAATCACATGTTTTCTGGTTATTTCCTGATCTGTGGAGCATAGATCTTTGGCCTCTTGTTGCAACTATACACAGAGCCACACATGCGCTTCTGGGCCTCACCTGCCAACGGCTCCGTGTTGTAGGGGTGTGAAATTGGTTCACATGGTGAAGGGAGGTAGGTAAAGGGAGCCGAGCATCACGGAGGTGGGCTGTCAGCACTGACCGTGTCCACATTACGTCCTGGCCACACATTTCCGTTTTCTTCCATACCATATTGGTCATCTCTAAGCTTCTCCCCATGTCTAAGCCCGCGTCACCACTCGCCTTTCCCCAGCACACATTAAAATCAAGACTGTCATTTAAGAACCTCGCCTTCTCCCTTTATAATCTAAAATTCCAATCGACCTTCCCCTTAACTGCTGTTCTTCCTACCTTATAGATAGATAAATAGATAGATAGATAGATAGATAGATAGATAGATGGATGGATGGATAGAGCACGTGGCAGGGTATGCATCATGATGAGTACATGTGGCATTTGCCTATATAGGCCCATGTCAATATCAGGTATTTATTTTTTTTCTCTATTGCTTTCCATCTCATCTTTGAGACAGGCTCTCCTCTCTCACAGAACCTTGAGGTCACTGTTTCCTGGCTGCCAGTAGGCTGCTGGGATGTACCTGCCTCTTCTCCCACATCAGTGGGATTACAAGCACCGCTGTGTCCAGCTGTTACATGGCTTCTGGGGTATGAATTCAGGTCCCCGTGGTCTGTACCGCAATCACTTTACTTCTACCTCCCCAGGCCTGAAGCTCACTCTTCTCTCTCTCTCTCTCTCTCTCTCTCTCTCTCTCTCTCTCTCTCTCTCTCTCTCTCTCAGGGTTTTGTTCCCTTTATGTTGAACTTCTGTTCTCTGACTTCAGCATACTCCCTGAATCATCAGTAGGATTTGTTGTAACAGGTCTGTGGCATTCCCCGACACAGTCTAACTCAGTGGCTCGAGAATAGAGTCTGAGAATTCCCATTTCCAGGAGGTTTTCACATGAGCCTGGGGCTAGTGCTGCTGGTCAGGGGCCACACAGTGATAACCACTCTTTTAAGCCAGTTCCTTTCAACCTACAAGCACACTAGACATAAGAGTCCCCACTGAAATCACTTATGATGTGGCTGACCACCATCCACGTGCCTTAGACACACCCCATTCAATCTTGCCATCGACTTTAAAGTTACCACTATGATTCCCACACTGTAGATGGAACTGAGGGGTCTAGAACATTAGAGAAACTAGTTTGCAAGCAAAGTTACAGCTCTGGAATGCAGTGTGCTCAAGTCTCATGTCCTCACACCTCATCCTGCCCCTGTCATCTCAAAAGTACATCACCATAGAAAATTAGAAGAAAGATGCTACTAAACCCCCGGAGAAGGACGTTCAAGAGGGGATTCAGGTGGTCTCGACAGAGATTAAATAAGTTAAGAGTTGTAAATCTTCCAGGAGATTCTGTCAGTGAGTTACTGGCAAGAGATGGAATAAAGAAGGAAATGTGTACATACAAAATGAAAAAATTTCAGCCTTTAGAAAGAGTTAAATTCTGTTGTTTGTGAAACGGGCAAGTGGGGAGGACTTTGTGTTAAGTCAAATATGCCTGGTACAGAAAGATAAATGTTACATGATCTCATTTTTATATGAAACCTTAAAAAGAGTTTATATTCTTACAGCATACAGGAACAGGGGAGGTGGCTCAGTGATTAAAAGCACTTGCTGCTTTCCCAGAGGACCTGGGTTTGATTCTCCGCACTCACGTCAGGCGACTCACGGCCACCTGCCACTACAGCTCCAGAGGACCCAAGACTTCCTCCAGCTTCTGCAGACAGACAGACAGACAGACAGACAGACACAACACACACACACACACACACACACACACACACACACACACACACACACACACTGAAAATAAGCTTTGAAAAAAGAAATAAAAGGCACAAGTGTGGAGAAGTAAAGGACGGGAATGAATTGGTCACTGGGTACCATTTTACAAATGGGAGGAATAAATGTGGGGTTCTATTGCACAGAGAGGTGACAATACCTGGCAATAATGTTCAATTTTCAATTTTCAAAAGCTGGAAAAAAAGGTTTTCTAATGTTCTTACAACAAACAAATAATAGATGTTTAAATTACAGATATGCTGACGCCCCTGATGTGATAGTATCCAATGGATGCAGAATGTTAAGTGTGTACAATTATGTGTCAAGCAAAAATAGTTTCAAGCTGCCATTAAGGTCTTCTGCAGCCTATGTGAAAAAGCTTCCAGTACATCACAGAAATAAAAACAAGTCTGTGGAAGTAGGTGGTAGATATATAAAGAAGGAAGCAGGTGGGAGATGCGGGGAGAAAGCCCCTATAGTTCATTTCCTTAGAAAGCTATGGTGAACACAGGGTTGAAACCAAGTTTAGCTAGCATCCATGCTCCCCTGTACTACATACTCCTAGACAGCATGGCTTTATGGATACTGACCAGCTGAGAATACTCAGATCCTTATACTTAGCCCATCTCTCAGCTAAACTACCAAATAATTTGCCCAACTGCCTGATGGACGTCCTTAACAGAATTTCTTAAGATGAAATGTTTCTGAGTTAATGAATCATCTTGTCCTATGAATCTTCTTTCCTATCCTACCTCAGTGAACTGAACCAAGACTCTCTGAAGATGGTTTGAGCCACAAAGTATAAGCACACACCAAAAAGTCCAACTAATATGTCTCCAATCACATTAACAGACCTTGACCTGGGAATATCATCATCCTCACAGTCCCTTTCTGTGCGACAGGATATGGCTGAGGCACTATCAGAATTTTCTGGAGTCCGTGCTAGATAGGAATAAGATCAATAGTTTCTTGGTTTGCTTCAAGGGCATCTTGTTTTCCCTGGTTGCCTGTCTTAGGGGTTCTTGTCATTGTACTAGGTGGAGCCTTCTGTAAGTGTGGAAGTGACTCACTCAAGTTCTCTAGTCATAGACAACACCATGTGGAAGCAGGGATGGGGAGGGCTGGGACTTGTGTGGGTTTTCTGAATGAAGTGACATGGCAATGACTTTGGTAAACCACGTTAGTTAAACTGCATGACCAACAGAAGCTGGTCCCAGGCAAGAGGCCCCAGTGGGAGAGTAAGATGAGGAGAGGGACTTCAAGAGCGGGTCAGGTGCATAGTCAGGTACTACGACTAAACATAAATATCTGCGTCCAAGAAAGAGTTTGTTCCAATGTTCTCATCAAGGATTCTGAAGCTGACTGGGTCCCTCTCCTTAGGTCCTTGAGCCAGATGCTCGTATACGTAACACTGCATTCTCTCACTTGGCTGGTTGAAGGGCTAAGTCCATTGGAAAGTTCACTGAAACGAGATGAAAGGCTGGGAAGAGAGAGGACAGTGGACAGAAACACAGAATGCTTTTCCTGTTGAGAGTCCTTGAGGCACTGTCACAGAGAAGAATCCAGAAAGGTGCATCAGCTCCTAGGCTTTGGGAAGCGGTGAAGGGGGACAGCCTAAGACTGTGCAGACCAAGGTTTCAGGGTTAAGAAGTTTTATATGGTGTGCATGAGTGACTCTGCATGTGTGGGACACCTTGTTGGAATTACTAATTCAGCCAGCCACCACTGTCAGTTCCACCACACACAGGATGTCCATTTCAGAGGACAGAGAAGGATTTAGGTTGCTTTCCCTGAGACAAGGAAAGTCACAAATGTTGAGAGTTAAGTCTGTGAACTCTTGGCCTGTGGATTCAGTCCACTTCCGCTCTCTACAAAGAGAGAAGCAAAGAAGAAAGTGGTGGTGAGGCTCAACGTGGGGGCCAGTAATGTCAAATGGGGCCATAATGTTTATTTAAGAAACACTCTCCACAGTAGAGTGGAGAGTGGGATATGACTTTCTCACATACTCTGGTGCCTCACCTTTGACCATGTCCCCTGGAGGGGGAGACCTGGTGGCACTCAGAGGAAGGACAGCAGGTTACCAAGAAGAGACTTGATACCCTATGAGCATATACAGGGGGAGGTAATCCCCCATAGGAACAGTCATAGGGGAGGGGAATAAGGGGAAAATGGGAGGGAGGGAAGAGTGGGAGGATACAAGGGATGGGATAACCATTGAGATGTAACAAGAATAAATTAATAATAAAAGGAAAAAATTAAAATTAAAAAAAGAAAGAGTATTTGTTCTTTTTATTCCCTTCTTCTCACTCTCCCTTCTCTTTCTTTGGTAAAGCTGGGACTCCCATCAGCCTGGTTGGTACACTATGATGAAATCTAGTCCACAGTCTTCTATCTGGATTCAATTCCCGGCTCATATACTTATTGACTGAGAGACTTTACGCATATGAAAAACCTGTTGAAAATAGTTGTCAATAATACAAGATACTGTGAATCCAAAATGAGCTAACGCATGGAATTAGAGCTATCTGTGTGTCTGGCACGTAGAATTCAAACCTGTCATTTTAGAACCTTCTTTTCCAACCACCCTTCCCCCATGTCGTCTTCTCTTTTCATCTCCCCGTTCTTCTATTTCTACCCTTTCCCCCTCTTGCTCTCCCTTGCCTTCCCCCTTCACCCACTTGGGATGCAGATCTTACTAGGCAACGAGTCCTTGCCATTGTAACAAGGAAACTCAAGAACACTGTGGCCTTGCTTCTTACAGCACAGATTAAAGGCTTGTCCCTCCAGTTCCAAAGCCACACAATCATCCTGTGTGACATCATTTCATCACCTGGACTTGGTCCCCTCAGTCAAAGGCCAGAATTCCTCCTTAGGGGCCAAAGCAGGTCTTGTCCTTAGCCTTTATAGGTCCCTCCCAAACTGAACCCAACAGGCTTCCAGAGGCAGAAGCTTTTCTGGACAGGGTCTCGGTTTCTTAGAGGAGTCTTTGGCAAAGGGACTAGAGGTAGTCACATGGCACAGCACCTAAGTCCACAGGCATGCCTAAAGCCCAGGACAAAACACAGTATAATTTGTGGGTAAAGTGGAAAACATTATCTATTCCTCTCATGGCTCAGTTTTCCCAGAGGACACAGAAAACCACTCTCTGAGGTCCTGCTCATTTCCACTGGCTTCCCAGAAAGCTTGCTGTTTCACTATCTGTCTCTCAAGCTGGCTGCCTGTTCCCCCTGGGGTCCAGCATTAGGATGAGCTCCTCTCTCTCCATTCCCTTCATGTCCTCTGGGTACCCTTGCCTAGATTCCAATTGGAGACAGCCTCTCCCCTCTCACTCTCTCAAGGAGAGAGATTTTACAATAGTGGCCACACAAGTCTCAAAAGGGTCCTAGTAATGTGAAGGCAGCAGACAAGAAAGTATTTGTCCTTCTTCAGGCTTTATCCATAAAAGGAAGAAGTGGAACAAAGCTATTAGTAACAACCTTTTTTCTCAATACAATTCTACGAGACTTTGATATACAACTTTATCTATGACAGCACACAAGCGCCAGGAACTTGGGATACGTCTGAAGTCTATGCTGAGAACAGCAAGGGTCAGTGTGCTCTGAGCTCAGGCTGCTCTCTAGTCCACTCTCCTCTGTAGTGAGAAGTCCTTTTCTACACATAGAAATATAATGTGATTGCTGGTTGCTGGCTGGAGACATCCTGATGATGAAGAACTGGGTGCCCCTAATCAACAGGAAGTAGTCTAAAGAGAGCTATACTCCCTTTCCCCCCATCCTTATTTCTCTCCTACCTAGTGTTGGGTGTTGGGAGGGATAGGGGTGGTGTAGAAGGCAGGAAGAAGAACCAAATAAAGTAGCCAAAAGGCTGGCTGCACTCCTCCTGTGCAGACTTTTCTCTACTCTGTTCCAGTCACACTGGCATCCTTCCTGACCTTTGAACCTATCAAGACATATTTCCACATTGAGACATTTATTGGAGCCCCTTTGACCATCCCCCCACCCCCACTGGACCCTCTGCACATTGCTCAAAAGAAGAGTTTGCCAATCTTCTAGTCCATCCCTTACCTTTAATTACTCTGTATCACTATCTCCCCATCATTATCTACAGCTATCTTGTATGTCTTCAGTCTAGGTTTCTCTAAGCTCCCGAGAAGTAAGAAGCCTGTAAATACAATCCATTGAGGGTCACAAGCGCTTAGACGATGCTGGTCCATGGAATTCATTTACATAGGTGACGAATGAGTAGATGTCAACCTGGAAACAATCATCTTGCTCAGTGATGCTCAATGCTCATAAGCTGACAATTGAGCGTTAAGCCACCGGGTGGATCAAATCTAATTTCCTATCAGAACAGAACAGCCCACAAAACTTTTTCATCACTTCATAGAATGCATATCAGTGTCAATCTTGTGTAGATGTCAGAGAAGGTAAAGAAGGACATATAAGTAGACTGTCAATAATCTTAAGAAAAATGGCCAACTATAGTCCCACGGGCAAGTGTAGATAGAATAGCCTTTCTTGGGTAATACAGTGAGGAGGTTTAGCTTTCAGCATTGCCTGGCAACGTTCTGGTGCATCCTTGCTTTTAAGCAGGCAGGAAGGATGCGACTGCCCTGCACTGTGAAGACCTTTGCAGCACTGACTCTGAAGTATCTAAGGGGGCTCTGAGGTCCCCTTAGGTCATGTAATTTTGTTTCTCAGTCTAATCTCCAGCTTCATGTGTCCTTTCCCTTCCCTGGCATTCTTTCCACAGAATGGAGAACTGATCTGTAGAACATTCGTTTGTAGGTTTGGCATTTTCATGAAGTCTCTCTGTGATGGCACGAATATAAAAACATCAACTCATTGGCCCATGGGATTGGACATTTGGTCCCAGCTGGCAGCATTGTTTTGGGACATTGTGGAAGTGGGGCCTAGCTAGAGGAAGTGGGGCACTGCAAGGAAAAAAGAGTGGGCCTCGAATCTTATAGCTCAGCCTTCCTACCCTTGCTCTGTTTCCTCATCTTCTCAGATGTGAGCAAGTTCCTTCCCTCACAGCCATAAACTTCTCTTGTTGCTAAGACTTATCTGCCATGATGGACTGTGTACATTTAAACCCTGAGCCAAAAAAGTGCTTCCTCCTTCAAATGACCTTTTTAAAGACATTTTATTCCAACAATAGGAAAGAGACTAATATGGAAAATTAGTACCAAGAAATGGGGCCATTAGTGTGATCAATTCACTCAGCTTTGGAATTGATTTGCTAGAGGAATATGGAAGAGTTTGAGGCTGTGGGTTAGAGACAACCTCCTACACACATGTACACACACACACACACACACACAGAGAGAGAGAGAGAGAGAGAGAGAGAGAGAGAGAGAGAGAGAGAGAATCATGTAAGCAGAGCTTAAAGGGTGATTCTAGTGAGAGCTGGAGATCAGAATGCTTATAGTAAAGGCAAACTAGTAAGGTTCCAGAGAAGAATAAAAACTATTGGCAACTTGGGTAGAGACTATTTATGTCATATTCTGGCAAAAACAAAACAAGCAAATAAACAGAAACTGCCTGCATTCTGTTGATTTCCAGAAAATTTGAGGGACAGTGAATTCAAAACATCAGGGCAGTGCAGCAGACAGACTCTGGGGTGGTTCCTGCCACTGTGTTTAGTGTGGTTTATATAGTGAGAATTCAAATCTGGGGGGAAAAAAGAGCAGAAAGCTGTGGGAACGTAGAGTTTGGAAAGCAAAGGATTATGAATACAGTTAAAGTTTCAGATAGAACAGACAAAATCGGTGCAAGTAAAGTAAATATGATCTCTAAAGAGATTGGTGCTGTTAAAGAGGCTTTCCACACTTGTCACTGGGACAGAGGGCTTGGCGCCTCAAGGGTAAGACTCCCTCCACATCAAAGACTCCAAGTTGTGTAAGTGAATATTTGGTAAAGGAAGTACCTGCAGAGTGTCTGAGGACACAGAGCCTCCAGGGCACCTGCTGTGGTGGGTCCACTTAGCAAAGACCCTTTCCCAGGTTGATTCACAAAGAATAGAGAGAGAGGCTCCTGCTGCCACTGTCCAGAGAACCAGGCTGTATCCTGAGCTGAAAGCAAACTTTATAACATTCAGGTGGCCCGCTTCACAGGCACGCAGGGTACTGAAGTAAAGCGGCTTCCAGGAAGGCTCCAGAAGTCAGGCAATGTGCAGCAGGTTCACTTACCCATATGTGGCTCCTGAACAGGCTGTGAAGGAAGCTATGAAAGTAAAGCCCGAGTAACAAGAGACTCAAGGATACTGGAGATGCCAGAAGTGTAGGACATTCCCTGAAGTAAGCTGCTGGTATTGAGTGGAAAGAAGCCACAGTTGGTACAGGCAGCAGACCTGGAAGGGCAGAGTTACCTAAGCCTGCTAGGGTCCAGACGATGCCATCATAAGTCCCAGATACTGGACAGCGAGCTACAGAAATTTGGCATTTGTCCTGCTGTTTTTTGTTTTGTTTTGTTTAGGTTGTTTTTTTGTTTGTTTGTTTGTTTTTTGGGTTTTTTGTTTTTATTTTTTATTTTTATTTTTTTTTAGTTCTGATTTGTTGCAGTCTTTCCTTCTTGCCTTCCTGTTCCTTTCTTTGGAATGGGAATGTTTACTCTGCGTCCTGTATGTTGGAAGTATATAACTTTTATTGTTTTACTCAACAGGGGCTTACATCTAAGAATTCGCTTGCATCTCCTAGAAAGCTTCAAACTTCTCAAAACAGCTGGAACTGTAAGGCTATGAGGGTTTCCCAAGTTAGAGTAGATGTGTTTTGAGTGCTAAGATGGCCATGAATGTATGGAGTCAAAAGCTCAGTGTGATGGTGTAAATATAAAACATGCCCCCCACACACACACACAGGTCCATGCCTTTGAAGCCTCAGTAGGTGGTCCTGGAGGAATCAGGACATTGTGGGGAAGTCTCAAGGCTCTGCTTCCTGCCTCCTCTGTTTCCTGCAGCTCAGATGAGTGCAAGCTCCTACCCCACACAGCTGTGAGCCATTCCTGCTGTTCTTGCCATAATGGATTGTATCCCCTCAAACTGTGAGCCACAAATAAATGCCTCCTCCCTTAAGTAGCTGTTTTCAGGTTTTGTATCACAGCGGTGAGGAGGGTAACCAACACACTTCCTCACTCTTGTCTTCTTCCTGTTCAGTAAATAAGGAGAGAAACGGTTGGCTCTGAATTTCCGTCTGAATCTGTCCCCTCTATCCCCTCTAGTCCTTTGGTGTCGCATGATGGGTCCCTTAAAGCGTTGTCTACATGCAACTATGCTTGGGATCTTGGAAAAGGAGGCTATGGCCCACGGTAAATGAGAATAATAGAGAGACAGGAGTAACATGCCTCAGATGGTCAGACCTCAGAGAAGCTAGGTGACCTTTGTATAAGGCTGAGGCTAGAATGGAATTCAATGATGATGTCATTGAATCCCACATACATTAACCATCAGACTCACTTGATGGTGGTAAAAATTAAAAAAAACAATTCTGGTCTCTTCTCCAGATCTACTAATTTAAAACCTTGGGGGTGAATATATTTTTTAAAAATGATTTGCAAATATCAGTTATGCTCAGCCCACTTTGGAAAATGTTGCTCTTCAAGACTCATTCCCCACTTGATGCTTTTGCTCTGGGGCCATATTCCTGGGGCTTGTCCCTGTGTGAACAAATCCTCCAAGAGAAGCTCTCGGCACAAAGCACTTAGAGGCAATCCCCTCACGTACAAGACGTCAACACAGAGTCTATCATGTCAGCAGCAATGTTGGCCTAGCCAGCATGCCAGCTGGCTTCCACTCCTCTCCCTCTGCCCTCAAACTGATTTTCAGGATTAGAGCAAATACTGGTGATTCTGAAGTCCAGCAGGACAGCTCACGCTCATTGTACTGTCATGGTGGTCCATAGAGTAAGATGTGACGTGAAGAGAAAACTGCCACGTGGCCATCAGCAACACCGAGAGACCCTGGAGGAAGCACGGTTCTACTTAAAACACTTGAAGAAAACTTAGCACCTAATTATAATACTTAACATATTCAGTTGCCTTGCACCCATAAATATGGGGGGTTTTAACCCCACCCCACTACACACAAAGCACCTTAACATGTACCATTAGACCTTTTAACCATAAGCAATACTATGGGTCTTTTATTCAACGGTCAAGGTGCCAGGTTTGGCAGGATGGGAAAAAAAAAAACCTGACACTTCAACTGTTGTGAATTTTTATGTAAAGGTTGTGCCCTTTGGAATCAGTTTCAAGTGTAAATGAATAAACCATGAGTCTTGCCATCACCCATGTGTTCTGGTCAGAAGCCTAACTGAGCGTTGTTCACTGTTGTGTTCACAGTGTCAGTCAGTTCCAGCCTCAACCCACAAATAGAGCCATCACTGTTATTCTGGGATGCAATCACAGTCACCTCAACTCGGGGCTTGTTTTTAACTAGGACAGCAGAAGGAACTATTTTCAGCAACATGCAGCAACAGTTAACCAGCACAAGAGGCCCTGCAATTAGACTTCACCATGGGATCTGATAGCACAAACTACTCTGAGAGGCTTCTTTCAGATTCTACTAACAGCAGTCAGTTGTTCTCCTAGATTAAAAGCTAGACATCTAAACAATTGGAACAAGACTCCAACATGGAGACTAAGTATAATTGGAGGAAGCATACCCTAGACCTTCACCAAACCTAGGAACATCAGCCAAGGGAGGAACTACCCCCACAGTGTATTAAGAACAAAGCAAGCCCCAAGCTAGATCGGGAGCTGCCAAGTAACACATACAAAGCTACTGTAATATAATCTGATCAGTAACCAGTTTTGACATTACAATGGTAAAAATCAGCAAGTGTCTCCTTTTCTTTAACATGGACTGCAGGCAAAGTGTGGCCAGCCCAGACCCCCATGCCTGGCCTCTAGGTCCAAATTATTTATGACTTAGACATCTCTAAGTTGCTAAGCTGAAAGCATCCTGATAGATGCCCATGGGGCAGTGGAAGAAGTCTGTGTCCAGTTCCGGCCTGGAAAGCATAGCCAAAGAACATAAAAGTCCAGATGGGGAAAAATATGAAGGAGGAGGAGAAGTCGGCTGTAAGAAATGTCCAGGCAGTCCCTGCCTAGCTTCCTCCATTATCATTGTTACACACATGGGGTCCAGGATGAGACATTTCACACAGAACATCATATGTGGATGTTTTATAGGAGGAAGGTGCATTGTATGAACTCTCAGCAGTTTCTGCGTGTGATTCCTCACCATGCCCCATGGGAAGGAAGAGGTCCAGACCCCTACCCTGTACTCTGGACTGCAGACTGCCTTATGCTGTTGAAGCTCTATTTATTCCATACATCCCTAACCACCCCCCCCCATCCAGAGCCCTAGTTAATACTAGAGCAAAAGCATTAGTTTTGACCTTCAGAATGCTCAAGTTAAGTGCACCATGTCAGGTTTTCTGATGGCTCCAAGGCAGTGGCACTACTTGTCTGGGCAAAGGTAAATGGTCTGACAAGGATTTTTCTAAGCACTTGCTGTGTTTCAGGGACTGTGTGGTGGCCTTTGTGCCCAGGACTCTGAGTCATGAAAAAGACATACATCTCACAAGACAGTTTTATTGCAGTGAGGGTGTTGGGATGGATTTTCCTTCAGTCCCTAAGCTCCCGGAATAAAGACTTGTGAGACTCAATATATATGTTGGGGTGGTTTTTCTTCCCGTCCCTAAGCTCCCAGAATAAAGACTCATGTGAATCAAAATATAATTACCAAAACTTAGGCCATACAGCTAGGCTTCTCTCTGAGTAGCTCATAACTTAAAATAACCCATTTATACTAATCTACATTCTGCTATGTGGCTGGTTACCTCTGCTCAGGTACCATGCACCTGTCCTCCTTATATCTTCACTCATGACTCTCCTACACCTGGCTCTATTCTAGAATCATTTCTGCCTGCCAGATGTCCCATCTTTTATTCTCCCTTTCCTACAGGCCATAGGTGATTTTTAAATTGAGAGGCAATGCATCCATACAATACATAAGATACTCTCTCCACAGTGGGGAAGTTGCTGTAGCATTTTAGAACCAAGAAGAACTCCTCACTTATATGTCTTCAGAAAAAAAATAGGATCATACATGAGTGTTCTCAAGTATGTGTGGTACACAAAACCATGCTGGGAGAGCCAAGAGTACCCATAACAATGACTCTGTCCAAGAAGGTAGGGGACTGTGGCTGATGGCACTAACATCCAAACACACACACACACGCACACACACACACACACACACACACACACACACACACACACACACACACGCCATGCATCCATCCATCCATCCATTCATGAATCCATCTGTGTATCCACCCATTCACCCACCCACCCATCCATCCATGCATCCATGCATCCATGCATCCATCCATCCATGCGTCCATCCATCCATCCATCTACCCACCCACCCATCCATCCACGCATCCATCCATTAATCCATCCATCCATCTACCTACCCACCCACCCACCCATCCATCCATCCATCCATCCATGAATCCATCCATCCATGCATCCATCCATCCATCCATCTACCCACCCACCCATCCATCCATGCATCCATCCATCCATCTACCCACCCACCCATCCATCCATGCATCTATGCACCATTCACTGTGTGCTTCCTAACTTAGCATAGGGAACTTCAGGCTTCTTTACACTGATTCCCAATGGTAGCTTTCTCAGGTAGAAATTATTAGTTTCACTTTATATGGAAGGAAATTAAACCCCACAAAGATCATTTACTTGGCCAGTAATACACTGTAAATAGCTGGCCTCAGACTTAATCCCAGTCTAAATAATCCTAATTTATCAAAAAATTCTTCTTCTCATTCTGCACACTGTGTTCTTCAATAAATTGGAATCTCTAAATACCAACAGACATTCCACACACATAGTCTCTCCCTTGGGTGTTAGAATGCTAATTCAGATTAAAACCCCTCAGAGATCCTATGCTGTTCTCACTGTAAACCAGCATTCACAGACTTTCAAAATTGTGATATTTTTCCTAGCAAATGATCCATTTTCTGGTAGTTTGAGGAAAGTTGCTGTCTCCTTTCATGACACAGGAGAACCCCAGGCTTCTGTCCCTCAGAGAGGGATTTCTTTAAATGTGTTTTTCATTTCATACCAGTGGCCCACCCCTCATGGTGGCATCCTTTTACCTCTCTTCCTCCTCTGAATCACATGTCTGTACAATGCACACCAGGCACGGGGTACCAGACCTCCAAGAAGTGATGATTCGATGTGCAAGTGTTCTCTAAGACAGGTCATCCCTTCCACTGGGCCCACATGGTGGCTTCTTCTCATGCTGTTTCTTATATTGCTCCTAGTTGAGGGATAGGGTACATCTTCATAATTGCTATGGTTCCATGCTGCCCATTACCACCACTGCTGGACCATACATCATCAGATCAATGGTCTTGCTTTCTAAACCATCTTTCAGCTGCCAGCTCTGAAAGGACATGCCTCTGCCCCTAATCTTCTGTTCTCTCTTTCTCTCTCATAGAACTCTCCATAAAAGGAGGCAGAGTGGTAGAACACAGACATAGATGGGTACCTCTGTGCTCTGGCAGACTTTGCTCGTGGTACCTAGAAAACAAACCTGGTTTCTGTCTACCCTAACCTGGAACCAAGGTTCATCTGGGGGGACCTTCTGCCTGCAGGCTGCTCCACATCTGAACCCTGCTACCCAAGGAGCCAGTACACACCATCTCTTCACTCTGCAGCCCTGACTCATCACATTGTTGGAGAGTGACAACCAGGGAATCTGCCACCTCAGCTGCTCCAGCCAGGCCCCTGCTCTACACCGCAGGCTACAGAGACATCTCCCTGTGTTGCCAGCTGGGGGATTTTTTCCCAGTGATCTCAAATCATCTCAAATGTTTGATATCCAAGAGTAACTATTGTTGGGCTCCCAGACATGCACAGAACAGCTTTTTATTTAAGGAAAAATGATGCAGCTTAACCTGAGTTTATCCTCTCCTTGGCTTCCTCATCTTCCATCTTTAGGGCCTAAGCAGAGAGGGCAGCCTGAGGTCTCTGGGATGCCACAGACTTGGCCAGAACTTATGGGTGATAATGATTATATTTCAGTAATAAAGACTGAGAACAGGAAAGCCTGAAGCTGGGAAGGGGAAAGGAAAAGTAGCCTCACCAAAAGGAGTACACAACCTGGAACAACACCTGGATAACAAACACTGCAAGAAAGGAGTCTTTCCTCCCTCCCTTCCTCCCATCCTTATTCACCACACAGCCAATCAATTGGGGCAGCTGGGAAGGAGGGAGGCAAAGGGAGGCAAAAGAAGACCCACATTCTGTTGTCTCCCAGTGGAACCCACCCTGCTGCTCTCCCATTTTACACTTCCTTGAGTCTAGAAATGAAAAAGATGCAGCAGTTTCCTAGGAATTACCTGAGAGGCAAAACCCACCTCTCATGGTCTACATCAAGGATGCTGCTTGGATGCACCAAGCCTTCATAGACTTGGTTTGAGTGTGTCACCGAGGGGTCCCTGTGTTGGAATTTAGTATTTGCCAATAAAGTATTTAGAAGATGCAAACTCAATCCAACTTTGGTGTTTAGAAGAAGGGACATTGGAAGGTAATAGTATTAGTTGGGCCTTGTTGCTGTGATGAAATGCTAACCAAAAACAACTTGGGGGAAAAAAGAGTTTGTTGTACCTTATGGTACAACATCTATCCGTAAAGGAAGTCCATCAGTGCAAGAATGCAAGGCAGGAACCTGGAAGCAGGAACCAAAGCAAAGGCCAAGGACCAATGATCCTTCCTGGCTTGCTTCTCGTGGTTCATTCTGCCTGCTTTCTTCTACAACCCAGGACCACCCGGCCAGAGGTGGCACTGACAGTTTGGTGGACTCTCCCACAGCAATCATTAATCAAGAAAATACTCCAAAGACTTGTCTACAGACCAGTCTGATGTAGATACCTTCTCAATTAAAGTCCCATCTTTGGAGATGACTCTAGGGCTTATCATTGGCATCAGAAGTGAGAGTCTTTCTGCATGAGCTTGGCTCCCTAACTTTGAAGTCTCCTAATTCTTCAGTGTTCATGGTCGGCCTAAACTTCAACAGTGTTTAATTCTGACTAATGGATTCATGGATAGTATCTACTTCACTGGTATGGCCGTTCTACTTTTTGAAGCATTCCCTTATTTTATGTATATGAATATTTTGCCAGCATGTACGGATGTGTGCATCCATGACTGGTTCTCACAGAGATCATAAGAAAGTGTCTAAGCCCTTGGAATTAGGGTTATAGGTAGTTTTGAAGCATCACACCAGTGCTGCGAACTAAACCAGGGCCTTCCGCAGAAGCAAAGTGCTTGTGACCACTGAGCCATCTCTGCAGCTTTGGCATGGCCATTCATAAATTTGTTAAATTTACCCAATAAGTACTCCTAGCATATTATTATACCTAGCAGTCAGCTTCTAGAATTATGTAAACAAAAGTACAAATTGCTGTATCTGAATGGCAATTGAGGGAATATTAATAATTCTTGTTGGAGCCAGAAGCTAGGAGGTACACATACCCTCGGCATTTGGATCAGGCTGTCCCTGGGCACCTATCCTTTCCATTCTGTGACTCCAGGGTCTCAATGCAGAGGAGACTCTGAGCTCTCTAAGAGCCCCAAGTGTCTTGTTCATCTCCTACTTTCTAGCAATCAGCACAGAAAGAAGCACATTAGGTGTTTGATAAACCGGGAGAATTTTCTGGCCCCTCATAGAAGTTGTGTCCCCTGAATATGTAGTTATTACAGCCCTGTAAAGAGCCAACGGGCCCACATAAAACTTTATAGGTCTCCTGTGCCTCCCTCCAAAAATACTCAAAATTAAACTTCTATACAGGGGCAACAGATAATAGAAGGAAAAACAAGTAGGTGGGAAGTGAGAGACAGGGCTTGAGGGACTACCCCACACTGCTTAGTGGCAGGATGACCTTAGATACTTGGCCTGAGATAGGTCTCCTCAACTTTTAAGAAAGGGAGAAATACTGTGCCACCACCACACATGTGCCAGATGGTTATCATCAAAGCATTCACGCTGTCATACATTTAGATTGTACCAACATTGTCTTTGCATCTCCTACATGTCAGAGGCTCTGGGGATCACGTCCTCAAAATGGCTTCATTCTATGAAGTCTTCATATTTTGCTGTGAAGATCAGTGATGAGCAAGGGGAGATGGGGGATGCAGACAAGCAAGCACTGGCTGTGGGTTGGTAGTTATAGAACTTACATTTCAACGAGACTCTTCCTTGTCTCTGTGTGTTTGACATACTCCCAAGGGAACACACAGTTAAAACAGTCCTCTCAGAAATTATGAGAGGTGAGCCTTAAAAGTCTTAACATTCTGCCCATAGGGAATCGAGGCTCAGTGTTATAGGAACCTACAGTTTCCACTAGAGGTGAGAGGCAGTTGGTCTAGGAGGCAGCTTCCTATTTCCATAGTGTCTTTCAACCTAGGCCTGGGAACATGACTGCCATGTATGGCTGTACCTGACCACTCAGAATCACACATGCTATCTGAAAAGGGCTCTTCCCATGTCTCGTCGGTCACTGAAAGAAAGTGAAGCAATGAGGGAAAACAGATCTCCACCTCTTCTCTGTGTCATGGGTACCATTCTCCCCACCATCCTTAATCTTTAAAGGCTAGGGCAGCTCCGAGATTCACCATTATCATCTAAAATCCCCAGGGCACTGCATGGGCATTGCCAGAGATACAGAAGCATCTTCAAAACACAGAGCTACCCAGTCCCCAGAATGATTTGTAACTTCATTAACAAATGGTACAAAAAGGCACATGATCATCACAAGTCTTTGCTCAACAGTGGGGAAAGGGAGGAGAGGGACAGTCAGAGAGAGATTTGTTTTTTTCCTTTGTAAGGGAAAGAACTCTGTGTGTTCACACACTTACTTACACATGTGTGTATACTGTGCACGCCTTGGCAGGGGCAGCAGATGGAACTGGTAAAGGATAAACCTACATTTCTCTGAGGCACCTTAAAGAGGAGCCCATCCAGAGTTCAGGGGGTGACTAAAGATCACATGCTTCTGCAAGTTCAGCTCCAAGATGTGCATTTCACTCACATGGCCCCTTAGAGGGAAAAAGGAAGAGTAACAAGCCAACCTAACAGTACCTAAAGACATCTTCAGCCATTTTCTTTTATGATCACATTTGCCAAAGCAGGTATCTTAGAACCTTCCCCATATATTGATAGAAAGTTACAAATGGACTGATTTCTCCTTCTCTGTGTTGGCTTTTTCTTAGCTTAAAAAGGCTTGTCAATTTGTCTGTCAAGAATATGCCAGGCCACTTGGAAAGCACTGACTAGGCCCCTCACCAACCCAAGAAACTCACTGGTGTCTGTATTGTGGCTTGCCACATCCACATACATCTCCATTTGAGGTGCTCCAAGAATTTCACTCTGCTAAATCTGGAAGGGACAGCTCCTAAGTTTCATCCAAGTTTCCTTTAAGTTATCTGTTGGTCTCTAAGTCATTTATCTTTTCCAGTTACACCCCACAGTGTCTCCAAGTCTGCAATTGAGCATGAAAGATAGCCACCAGGGCAAAAGGTACACCCCCAAACTATGTCCCCTGCCGCAAATCCAAGGATATATGAAAAAAAATGCCCATATCCACCCAAAGGCACTGGAAAGAGTTAAGCCTGACGGGCTGCTATAATTGTCATCCATCCCAAATGTATGTTGGGGATGCCAGTACATTCTCAGTGGGGTTGTTGGATTCTCCTGCATCTCCTGTGCTGATGACAATACCAGCCTTGTAATGTCCGGCAGTCTATGACCTTCCGAATGCTCTTGATTGATAAAACAGAAGCCTTGAGTTGAAAAACTAAGTTCATAAATGCTTTCTTGGGCTCATTTTCTTTCTGGTCAAGTTTGTCTGTGCTAAGAGGACACCAGGGTGTTGTTACATGCTTCAAGAGAGTCGGCTCACGTATGTGGGAGGGGCGTGCACATGCCCATATATACATGCAAATATCTTTAGGAGTAGGGAAGTAGAGAAAAAAGTGACTGGATACGCTTAAAGCCTCTTTCTCAAACACACCACTCACTAAGGCAAGAGCCTAGAAACGGGCAGTTTAGGAAAGCTTAGAGACACTGAAAACAGAAGCACAGCCAGAAAGAGCCATCACTGCTGTGCTAGAACAGGTTAGCCCACAGCTCAGTGACTTCCCTTTCCTTTGAAATGTCCACATGGTACAGCTATGTCTGCGTTTCAAAAAGTCTTTTTCTATAAACTCAATTTTTAAATAGGTAACATATTGCTGTGGTTCAAATATATAATGTACTCATTGCGAAAAACAATTTCTACAATTTGTGCTCCACCTTCTTAATTCCCTGTCTCGCCTCTTCCTTACCCTAGAGAGACTATTACTGATTTCTTGGATAGCCTTACGGAATATCTTAGGAATAGGAAAATAGGGTAATGTATGTGTTTTGTCTGCCCCCTATACACAGAAAGGAGCGCGCTACACTCCTTGCCAAGCACAGTGGCTGCTTCTCCTCCTCTTCCACTTCCTTCACCCCCTTCTCTTTTTCCTTCTCCTCTTGCTTTTGATGCTGGCCTTATTAAACCCAGAGCCTCACACTTGCCAGGCAAGGATTCTATTATAGAGCAACGCCCCTAGCCCTTTCTTATACTTCTGATTTTAATTCAGGGCCTTGTCCAGGTCACCTCAGCTGTCCTTGAGCTCACTCTAGGCAGACCCCACCCTCGCAAGTGTTCTGCCTCTGCCTCATGAGTAGCTGGGATAAATAGCTACTACCCCAGACTCAGCTTCAGTAAGGCTTGTGCTTATCCACAAGGTAAAGAAATGGGGATGGGCCACCACGACAATGACAGAGACACGGCAAGGTCATGTCAAACCAGATATGGAGTGGAGTAAGATCAGCACCTCGTTCAGAGTCCTTCCTGCTGCATGGCCTTGTCTCCTGGCCACGTAAAGAGGCAGCGGGAAGCACGGGCAGGCTTCTGGGGGAACAGTCTGTCATCTTAAGTGGTTTCAAATCTCCCTTGGCAATCTTGCACGCAACACATATTTGCTTAGTAAACCTGCTCCCTCGTAGATCACGCAAAGATAAACCCGAGCCCTCTCCTCTTCAGATGACTAATGCACCATCCTCTGCAGAAGCCTTTGCCCAGGGCTTGGCTCGAAGTAGCCACTTCATAAGATAAACATCAGTTGAGCCTGAATGATCACTAAATTTCAGTTTAATAGCACCTGGATTAAAGCAATGCCTTACAAAGTGACGGAAAACTGGCACATTTCAAAGGTAGCCCAGTGGCAGCTTACTTTTGGTAGCACAAGCATTTCTTAAGCCAGTGACCACCTCTTAACTCTCCCTCCAGAGAACTGGCAGCCACAGCACCCTGGTGTGACTGGAGATCTGTGGAGTCTATTGACAGTGCCTGGCAAAGTCCAATAAGTGGGCTAAGTAGGAAGACTGGGATCACCAGGGGGTCAAGCAAAGTTTGGGAGAGGAACTGAAAAAGCTGCCTTTTCTAGTTCACTTCTGATTGTGCTCAAACAATCTCTCACTCTTGTCACCCCTGAGGAGTTGCTACCACTGAGAGCTCCTCTGCTCTGCGATGAGAGCAAGTCTAGCGTGGCACACTTCTTCAACGCATATCTGGGTCACATGCAATCAGGAGATTCCATAGGAGAAAACGAAACAACAAAAACAAGACACCGCCCCCCCCCCCAATGAAAGAACTTGCTAGGCATTTGTTTAATTGTATTTATTTACATATTTTTGAAGCAGAGTTTGACTATGGAGCCTGGGTTAGCCTGGAACTTACTACGTATCCAGGCTGACTGGCAACCCATGGTCCTCAGCCTCCAGGGCTGCTCATATGCGTGATCCATATCACACTCCTGTCATGTAAGATAGGGACTATTTTTACTGCCAACCCCACTCTCATAGCTTACATTCCGTTTGTGGCAACAAATAGGCAAAGGAGGGAAGAATTAAGCAAGTCCGGATCGAACAGTAACTTTCTAAACAGACTGGCAAGGTACACATCCCTTCGGGGCCTCCCTGAGGATCTCAGTTCAAGTCCCCAAACAGTGAGCTGTGCTTCCATCCTAATCTTTCTGTAGGGAGCCAACACAGCCATTACCCCCACATAAACATGTCAGGCCTACCCACATGGATCCTGGGAAATCTCTCCCAGCTGGGCCAGCACTGAAGCAACTTAACTGCTTTTGGCAGGCGGCTCAGTCTCCAACGCAGAATGGCTGGCATAAGATTCCCTCCCAGGTCACACAGCCTTCTGTTTGCAACAGGGGGGAGGGGGGCATATCTTCTGAGAGGACACAGTCCCTGAGAACAGTGCAGGGCTCTGGCGAGTCACGGAACCCCCGTTTCGTTGTCAGTAAAGCCCTGTCCCTTAGAAAAAGGAACCAGTGAAATTAGCCTTGCAGAAAGTTTCGCAGGCTGATAGGCTGTTAGTGTTGGGATAAATATTTCATAGCTTGGCATCGCTGTGATTGCTCTTGGGAACTCACAGCCTGTGATGTGGGGACGGGACTTGGAAGTGGTGGGATGGGATAGGTGGCTGACTTTCCAAAGTCGAATCTGTAGACTAACCAGAATGTAACCTCAGGTTGCCTGGTGTTTCTGCTGTATTTCAAACCTAGGATGGTTCCTGGCCCTCGAATAAATACCGATTCTGTCCCTCTTGGCAGCTATTAATTCCCTGTAGCTCTTCATCTAAGGACGGGGCCTCGTGAGATTTCCCTCATCCACATTAACATGCCAACTGGTGTTGCCATTCCTCAGGTCTTGTTTAGGCTACTGTGCTGAACCCCATGGGTTCAGCTTCCTTGTCATATATAGAAGACACTATCTCTTAGCTGACTTCCTGGTCCTCTGGGTCTTATGCTTTTCCCTTCCACTCTAGTGCAACGTTCCTTGAGTTTTAGCCATAGGGACTATGTTGTAGACATATCCATTAGGGATGGGCATCCTACAGCCAAGTGTTCTCTGCGTTTTGACCAGTTGTAGATTTCTGTGATGTTCTCTGTCTACTGCACAAAGACAGTTCTCTAATGAGGGATTAGAGCTACGGTTATCTGTATGTATAAGGATAAATAGAATTCAGTTAGAAATTATACCGCTTTAGGGAAGGGGCAGTAGCAGGTTCTTCTCTGGAGTTGGTAGCCTCACCAGGCATAGGCAGTAGGCCAGGATTACAGTACCAGGCATGGATTCCGTCCTATTAAGCAGACTGTAAGTCCAACTAGAGAACTATTGGTTACTGCTAGTATATAAGTGCCACAGTTGCACCGTTTAGGATATCCTGACGTTCTGGTCAGTGTTGTGGTTCACGTGCAATTCAGCTGGGTAGGACTACTGGTCACCTTTCTCCTTTGACCGCTTGCATGGTTCCATTTGGTGCTGTGAGAGCTAATCCCTAATCCTCAGTGGGATGTCCTCCAGGTTAGACAAGGCTCAATTCTTCTAAGTTCTATGTCTGAAGCGTTTGGTGTCTCCTGCAACCTCATCTTCAATTCTGGGAAAGCAACCGAGGACAACAGCAATGGCCTGTCTTGTTTTGGGAGTCTCCTCACCAATACAAAGCGGCTTTTGCCTACATAAAGGTCATACTCGAAACATATAGTGTTTGCCCTCTCCATCTGTGGGTTCTGCATTCACAGACTCAACCAACCAAGGGTATATAGGCACATGTCCATGTGTTGACATGTGTTCTACAATGCACACATGGAACTCAGAGGACAGCTTGCAGGTGTCACTTCTGTTTTACCACATGGCTCTCGAGGACAGAACTCAGGTCATCAGGCTTCGTGGCAAGCACCTTTACCTTTTGAACTGGCCAGCTGGCCAAAATATATTCTTTAAAATGTATCTGTACTAGACATTTTCAGATTTTTCTTGTCATCCTCCCCTAGATAATTTAGTAGAACAGCTATTTGTGTGGCACTCACATTGTTATAGGAATTATATGCAATTTATAGTATACAAGGAAATGTGGGGGGTTTTGAGACCAGATAGCTTAGTTTTACAATTAAGCTTAGTTGTTTAGGGTTTTAAGATGTTTTTGGATCTAGATAGATGTTTTAAGTTGATAGAGATGAGATATGATAGATATTGATCTACATTCAGAATTTTAGACTCACCAAAATGGGAAAGATGTTTTCTTCAAGGTTGCCAAATACAAATAGCCAAAACACTAAGAATGTAACATTAATATAATTCCTGATTTTTTTTTGTGGTTCTTCTTGTTATATGTAGTATATTTTATATATGTGTAATAATATAAATGTATGTATGTATATATATAAGTTATTTTAAACATTAAAAATAAAAACAAGAAGAAATACCATGCCAATGTACACAAAGAATGCTTGTAGATTTTGACATCTTTAGGAATCCCGGTTCCAGCCACAGCTCATCAGACCCATCTCTTTCCATTGTGATTCCGTGGCTTGCAAAGCGCCTGACACTCTATATAGCGACTCATTAGATCTTAAACCACTGGAATTCTTAGCCTCAGTCTCAAGCCAGGCACTTTCCAGAGGCTTCTGGCTGACTGACTTTCCTAGGGTCAGAGGAATACAAGTCACTGCTTCCTCCAAGCCTCCAGTTTTCCAAACCTTCAAGTTTGTGATATGGAAAAGAGTGTGAAGTAAACATCACGTTTTGTTTGTGTGTGCACGTGCAGACACACATGTGCTCATGGCGGCCAGAAGTCAAAGTCAGGTATTATTCTTCAAATGATATCCACCTTGGGTTTTTGTTGGCTTTGTCTTTTTTTTTTTTTTTTTTTTTTTTTTTTTTTTTTTTTTGAGACAGGGTCTCTCACTGGCTTGAAGTTCACCAACCTAAGGGATCTGCCTCCCCAGCACTGGAGCAACAAGTATACTTCCATGTCTTGCATTTTTACACAGGCCTGGGGATCCCCCTTGAACTTGCACGGCAGGTGTTTTATGAGCCGAACTATCTCCTTGAGCCTCACGCTGTTTTTATTGCCACTTCTCATAGCTACCCTAAGGTTATGCTACAGCAATAATTCTGTTCTCGGAATCAAGAGATGAGGTCCTAAGATGACACCTGTCATTACATTACTTGCTTTAAGAACAACCCAGTTCTGGGATTCAGTTTTCCCTCAATGATGACCTCTGCATCCACTGGACCACTTACACATCTCATTTGCAGGCCCTAGTGCATGGGCATGGAGAATGGTATACAGTTTTTTTTTCATTTATTGAATACAGAATTTTTTATATAATATATTCTGATTACAGTTTCTTCTGTCCCTACCTTCTCCCACTTCCTTTCCACCTCCCCTCCCATCCAGACCCACACACATCCTGTCTCTCATTAGAAAATACTTTTACTTGCAATTAAATGACTTTGTGAAGTCTGGGAGGTTTATAGACTTTAACTTTCCTTTCCTCTTTTTACCATACTCGGTTCATTACATCTTTTCCTGGACACAGGCTCTTGAGCCAAGAGCCACGTTCTTTTAGCATGGCACTCGATGCAATGCTTGGCTCCCTTCATATCTGCATCTCTTTGTCACCAAGAAAGAAAAAGGGTGATCCTGCCAGTTGCAGCATCCTGGTAAGACAAGAGAGAAGAGACTCATAGCAAGACTCACTAATGACCTCTGTAAGGGAAGGTGGCCTTTGAGTGTCTAGGTGCCATTGTAGGCAACATGCTTTAGAAAGACAAGAAAGATGATCACATAGAAATATGGAGAGATGAGGAAAGCCCCTCCCATATGGCTCTGCTAAGAGGTAAACATGCTGGGCAGTTCCTGTATACTGGTGGAATAAACACATAAGGGCAACACTCTCTTTTAGAACCATGATGCCAACAGTGAGGCTAAGTATGGCTCACTGTTCACAGTAATTATTGGGTGAAAAACTCAGGCCACAAAATGTACAGTACATCCCACTTGATCTGCACACACAGACACACAGACGCACATTGAGAGAAGAGGGAATTCTACCATATTGTTAACAGTGATCAAATTAGGAATGGTTGTTGGCTTTGCTTTTTTTTTCCCTAAAAAACTTATCTGTAGCCTCATGCTTTCCCCCCAGGGAATGGTTGGTTTTTTAGGGAGAAAAACTATCATTATTAAACACCCCTCACACGGTTCTGCACATGGAAATTCTCAAAGTAAAAAGGGGTTCCCTTTTAAAATGTTCTGCCAAGATAGTGCTGTGTTTGCTACATTTTTTAATGCTGTAGCAAAGCCTCTGACAGAACTGTTTAAGATAGAGAGTTATCTTGGAGCACAGTTTCAGAGGTACTGCCTGTCACAGGGCAGCAGGGATGGGGAGGGAGCATGGCGAAGTGGCTCAAAGTCAAAGGAGTCTATTGTGGAGTTTCTCCCATGGCAGTCAGACCTGGAGGCAAAGATTCCCATAAGCAGCAAAGACCAGTTACAACCTCAAAGGCCTGCCCTCAGTGATTCATTTGTGCTAGTTAGAATGCACTGCCCAAAGATGCCACAACCTTCCAACACAGTGCGACCAGTTGGGGACCCAGTGCTCAAACACATGGACCTGGGGCTTATTGACATCCAAGCCAAAATAGACATCAACTCAAAGAGGAACCATGAGCTCCAGGCACAACAGAAGAGGTGGAGGAGCTGCGCTCAGGACTGAGGTGCGGTGCATAAAAAGGGGCTCTCTGGAGCATTAGAAGCCCCCCCCCCCCCGGTGTGCTGGGAAGGCCCTTTGACACCTGCTGGTAACGAGAAAGGAACTGAGATGGATGGATGGGGCAAACCAATATGCCATCAGAGACAGCAAAATCAAGCCTTTGCGGCTTCCGAAGGCAACGGGAACAGCATCCTTTCCATGAAGCTTGGAGCTGTGAAAAGGTGAACAGATATTACAATCCACATGGTGCTTGGAGGGAGAAAATCTGCAGGATCTATGATCCTCTTCCGGCCTTCCCCTCCTCCCCCCTTAGATGGAGCAACACGGCAGAACTCAGCAGTAGACATTCCGACTCCACTGAACCCCTTGACTAAAGTGCCAGTGAGTGACTTGGGGTACCTTCCCATGTCATTTCTTCCTCTGAAGGGCAAAGGGCATGAGAACCTCACCTACTTTCATCTATCACCAAACTAGCAATCCTACCAAAGTGCCCTTGTAGCATAGGAACACGGACTCAGATTCCCAACCCCAATGTGGTAGCCACTAGCAGGGTTCATGCCTTTGAAAGGTGCCCCACTCCTGATAAAAAAAAAACAAAACACTGCCCTCCCAGCTTCTCTTCAGAGCAAGTAGTACTCCATCTGGTACCAGAGTGGCCATCTCCTAGGTGGCCCCCATCTCTCACATCTAATAGCCTTTGGCACCTGGTGAAGCAGTGTAGATAGGGAGGGTCTCGATAGGTCCTGCTACCCTTAGCTTGTGAGAGGCCTGGGTTTTATCTTTAGCAGAAACAGAGAGAGGAGGGCTGAGAGAGGGAAGAAAAAGTCGCATTTCTGAAAGAATTGAAGGCTTTGAAGATAAGCAAGAGAGAAAATGGGATGGAGGCGGGGGGGGGGGGACCCTACCAGAAAATGAAGGAGAATGCAGACAGCTTGCTTCTCTCCCAGGCCACCACTCTCCACCTGACACGGCCAATTCCTTTTTGAACAGATCCACTTTCTCAGTACCGTTTCAGAGGCAGCAGCCCCTGGATAATTGAAGCTGGCGGACTTGACATGTCATTTCCTGTGGTGGCCTTCAAGATGTCCTGATGCTAATTTATAAGGACTCCATTTGGAACACTAGCTGCATAGCTTGATCACTACAAATCCACCCTCCACCAGCTGTGACAGGATCATTTATGTTAGGAATCCTGAAGGGCTGTCCAACCACGATGCTGGAATGATGCCCAGAAGCTGGCTCCAAGCCTGACCACGCTGGAGCTGGTGGTACCAACTGGGTGATACCAACTGGGCTCAATGTTAGGAACCCAAATGGAAAAGCTGGCACCTGAGAGACCATGGTTTCTGTGTAAAAAGACATGTGAAAGCAGATGCTACAAACTGGGCATGAGTTTTTTCCAAGATATTTTTCTGGAACACGATGACAAGGAGGACTGTACACCTTCCGCTAGGCAAGGATCTTCCACAATATGCAGAATGAGATGGATTTGTAATTGGTTTAGTCAACACCCTACGGCATGCTGGTTACTTACGTGAGAAAAGAATGTCTTTGGTAGCTCACCACTTTGTCTTTTCTCATCAATATATCTTTTTTATCAATAGCTTGGATCAAGAGAAGACAAGCTGAAAGGCTGCCAATCATCACTACTTAGAACAGGCAGGTGCAACAGTGGTTGGCGATCAGAGCACACCCTGTAGACATCTGTAGTGGTGAGAACGGCTGAGGTTAACACGGGGGGGGGGGGGGGGATTGAAATGAACACTGGTGAGGACCACAGCTTCAGAAGCCATGTGATCATTTGAGGACAGCCCATGGCAACGGCAGCTCACAGGAACATCTGTAGTGGTGAGAACGGCTGAGGTTAACACGGGGTGGGGGGGTTGAAATGAACACTGGTGAGGACCGCAGCTTCAGAAGCCGTGTGATCATTTGAGGACAGCCCATGGCAACGGCAGCTCACAGGAACAAGACTAGGGCACTGTAGCCCTGGAGTCTAGTAGAATCCAAACATAGAATGGGGCCTCTTAAGTTAAGGCAGCTACATTAATGCGCTGTACCACAAGCCCAAGAGTGAATAAAGGGCCCTCTTTTCCCATATCTCCTCTAACATTTTCCATTAGATTTCTTGGCTATTACCATTCAGACTAGAGTGAAGGGGTATCTCAGAGTAGTTCCAATTTTTCACTTCCCTGAGGACTAAGGGTTTTGAAAAGTAGTCATTGGCCATTTGTGTTTTCTTTTTTTCCTGAAAGCTTGCATTTGCGACAAGGCGAGTATGTGCGAGACTACTTTAATTTAGTTGTGTGGTGTTTCAATTTGTGAGTTTGTGGCACTATAGTGATTTTTATTTCTAAAAACTCTTAATTAACTAAACTAAACATGATTAGCAAATGTGGACTACTGGGATCCAATGAAGTAAGAGCCCAGTGATAATCCTTTTGGCCACTTTGTCTGGGACCCTCTTACTAAGAGGGATATTGATAATGACCCATGGGGAGGGTGGCTAGGAACATTGGGAAAGAACCTGCTGAAGGAGGAAATGCTTCCATAGACATGAAAAACACTCCCATGAGGAAGGTAAAAAGCTTTCAAATATCAGAGGGACTGCCTCCTGGAGACAGTTCTGCCACCTCCATGTAGAATATTACTGCCAGTTAATGGATATGGAGAGATTCTTGACCAAAAGGGAGAACATATAGAGCAAAGAATTTGCTGGTTCAAAAATCATTCAAGCAGCCACAAGTGCATCTGTCAGAGATACAGCAAAATGTGGTTGGATGCCTGGAGTTGCTGCCTAAATTCAGGACCATATAAGGACGTCAATAATGATGTCAGGTCTTAGGAAGCAAATAGGGAGTATGTGGTAGCGAGCATCCCTCACCATTAAAACATGGATGGAGTGGAACAGATCTTTCATAGACTGAAAAATCTTAAGGAAATGCAATGGGCACCCCTTCCCTCAAGAGGCATCAGCTTTAGCTAAAGAGACCAGGCTTAGACAGAAGAAGAATTTAGAAGTACAATGCCAACAGACACAGGCAGATCAGGCATGGGGCAAGGCTGTGAAGTCACCTCCTGGGCTAACAGCACATGCTAGGGTTTTGGATCGACTTCAGTTCTAACGTTGTTACATCACATATCCTAAATTCTGAAGTCACCATACTTGTATGTAAGGGGCAAGGAAGTCATATTTGTATAAGTACTTGAGAGGATGCTGGTTGGGTTTTGGAAGGGCAGAGGAGGGTGGAGAGGATGGGGTCATAATGAGAGTGGAGGGTGAAGGTGGGCAAATGCACCAGCCTGGATATCTCAAAGCTCAGTCTCTGAAGAACCTTTCTCCATTCTTAAAACCATCTCTCTCTAGTCTACTTCAAATGGACCCTCCCTCCCTTTACTATACACGGAAGTGTCTTAGCATCCATAATTCACTATAGCAGATGTGTGCAAGAACAGAAAGGAGTGGCTAGGAGACAGTAAACAACCCCATCCTCACCAATACCCCCCTCACACTCAAAACACAGGGAGACCCAGAATGTGCCCTAGGCACTCTATGCCAGGTGTCCCTCCCACACCTCTACCAAGCCCCAGGGCTCTTTGGCTTACAATGTGGCACAAAGCTCTGGCAACGAGCAGTCCTGCCAGAAATGCCAGCTGCTTTCCAGGCTTCAGTAGCTTGGGCTACTGCCAAAGGCAGGACCATTCTTTTTCCTCAGAGGGCTCAGGTACCAACCTAACAAATACTACTTGAGTTGGTGTTATTTCGGTAGCCGAGCCAAGATAGTGGTAGACCAGGGAACATCTTTGCCACTGAAAACGCAGTAGTGGGGAGATAAATAGTTAGTAACCAGAAGTCAGTGCGCTGAGCCTGAATGCTGTGTGAATTCTGTCTCTTGGGTCCATATTGATGCCTGCGGTCCTGTCTGAAAGCAAGCTACTCCCCATCTGGGACAAAATGAAACTCTACCACAGAGCAGAACAACTCTGTCTTGAGTCAGCCTTACAACTCTTGCTCAAAAACATTACTTCTAAGAGAGCTACCCTGGCCAGGTATATGACACTCTGAGCCTGAGCCATGGCACGGTACCTCCATCTGCAGGCGCTTTTTGGTACCTCCTCTGCATGTGCCATACTAACCCCCATTCTGACCATGATTTGCTAGACAATAAGTGTGTGCCAATTAACGAGTGGGCACCTTCCCTTGCAGATTCCAGGGAGGGTGCTACTGAAACAGCATCTTCAAATATAGGTTCTGAGCCAGGACCTCTGGGTACAAATGCTGGCTTATTACGTGCTAGGAAAAAGACTAGGAACATTGCTCAATGATAATGCAGGGAGTTAAATAATACATTATAAAATAAAAGGTCTAGTTCTATACCAGGTACATAGTATTAATATATTTTCAAAAGCATTCTTTTGTTCTAGGGCTTTGTGTAGTGATTCGTGCACCTGGCTACCTCATGTGCCCACCTTCTGTAGTGTCAAGAAACACCTGTCAATACCTGAGCAGGCCAGTGGGAGGAGAAGCAAAGGAAACGCTTAGTATCTTCTCAGTTGCCTGAGAGAAAAGCCTAGACCTCAGTGTAGTCAGATTCAGGCAGCTGACCTTATCCTCTGAACTTGGACACTAAGCAGAGGACTTGGAAAAAGTGATGGGACAACACATAGCACCATAGCTTTAGACCAAATGTTGAAAGTCCCCACAGACACTGAAAAGGATGGGAAAGGCAAGATCAGACTACAGAGAACCCCTTCTTTAGGTCCATCTCCACCCCCTAGCCCTCCCCTAGCTTCTGGAAATAGTTTCTTTACCCATAGAGATGTTGGCCATGTCTCCAGTCCTCTGGCTAGAGAAGCACTCCCCTCAAGTGGCAGAATAACTCACTCTATTGAGCCTGGTGTTCTCTCAGTCTTAAAAGTGGCAGCTATGTTATCAACAGTAGAGATGAGCCGGTCCTCCAGACAAGTACAGCAGTCTCTTGATGACAAATAGATAGGTTAATTCTCCCAAGGGTGGGTCCCCATCTATTCTCTCTTCTAGAGCCCTCCAATGTCATCCCCTGGGAATCTTCAAGAAGCACAAGGCATGCTTCTGATCTCATTGGTCACCAGCCAGATGCTCTGTTCTTTACAGGCCCACTACTAACATTTCTTCTTTAAGTCCTCTCTCTTTGGGATGCTACCCAGGTACTCTGAATGGGAATTTCCAGAGCTTATGGATTTTATATGGGCCACTATATAGAAAATGATGGTTTCCTCTTTTTCAAATATTTGCAAACGCACACCATGTCCTAGATAAACATGGACATGGTACCTTCTTTTAAGAAAGAGAAACAAACCCATCCCTTTAAACAGCACCACAAACTATACCCAACTATTCACAGTAATAAAACAGAAGTATGTTCAAGAATTGTGAAAGCACAGAAGAGGAGATATTGATTACAGTGAAGTCCCAGAGACACCTTTAAAGGAAAGCTGTATGTCTATGATTATTAATCATGGTCAACTTGGCTGAACATGGAATCACCTAGGAGACTGATGTACATGATTGAACGGATCTGTCAGGGTTTGTTTGTTTGTGGTTTTTTAGAGACAACTGAGAGGAATACAGCCATTCAGAATGTGAGTAGTCCCCTTCCATGGCTTGGATGAAATGAAAAGGCAAAGAGAAGAAAGAGAGCAGATTGCCGGCACTCATCTCTCTTTCTGATTCCTGTTCTGTGAATGTGTGACGGAGCAGCATCACTCCTGCCGCCTTAGCTTAGAAACATTGTCACTGCAATGTCTCCCCACCACGAGAGACTGGGTTACCTGGAACTGTGAGCCAAATGTTGGCTCTGTTTATTAACAATTAAACTTTATTATACAACCCAACTATCATATACAAGAAGGAAAAAAAGGTTAAAGGGACAGAATAGTAAACCTTCTGGAATCCGTTCCGCAGGACGGGTCCTTAGGTGTCTCTGTCCTGCGAGCTGGTCCGGTCCTTTCCTCTCTCCGTGCACCCCGCTTGCCTTCACCTGTTGTTTTTTCTTTGCCCCACCTTCCCAGTCACAAGCAAAGGGCGGTCTCCTTCTCCCTTCGAGGGTCAATTAGGAAAACAATAGCCATGGTGGGGTTCCCAGGTCAGCTTCCTGAATTCTAAGCCCAGGAAGGCTCCAAACAGTCTGTCACAAGGTATTCATGGCTTGCTCCAAGGATAAAGCCTGCTAAGATTGCTTCCACCCGTGACAAAGCTTAATCTTTCCCACAGCCAAAAGCAACCCTTTCTCCTTTCTTGTCGGGCATTTATTTGTCAATGGCCTTACATGAAAGCCCATCTTTCCCTCACTTGAGCCCTCTAGGAAGCTGGCCCGTGACACCAAACTGGGCAGCAGGTAGTACTTCAACTGCATGAGGCTGGCTGCCTAACTCTCTGGAAGACTGGATGGACATCAGAAATGGGAACACAGTTTCCTGAGAAGTTAGAACACCAAATATATATATATATATATATATATATATATATATATATATATATATGAAACCCTTTGGCTCCTTCCTTTGGCAAACAGTGGAAATACATTCCCCTTTGTTGCCTTGATGCTATTTGTGTCCACTGGGTCCCACCTCATGTGTCTGAGAAAACTAGGCTACTCTTGGCAGAAAAGGGGAAAAATATGCATGGGGGTAGAGAAGGCTTAAGGGAGACGGCATGCGCATGCCCAGTATGGATGCAGGGAAAGGGTGATGGGTGCACCTGTGCTTGGAGGAGACCGGGAAGCATAAGGTGGACCTGACAACTGATTTAACCAACTTGGCTAAGCGCTTGGCTTGGCTTGAGCACCTCAGCTCTGAGAAACACTATTTTTACCAACTTAGTATAGCTAATAAAGGACCAGCCGGCCTGCCTTCTCCAATTACACTTGCATTTTCTGTTACACTGTGCTAACTCTCCTTTTCCATGAATCCACAGCTCTTAGGCTCTTCCTTGGTTACCGCTGCATCCTGTGACTGGCTTGGAACAGCTGCCAATAAACAAAGGAATGTCCTCAAGTCTTTTCACCCCATCAAGTAGGGAACACCGGGAAGTGAGAACCTGGCTTCACACTGGAAAGACCACCCTAAAGGGAGAATTTTTGAGATCTTGAGATAAACTTAGAAGAGAACACATGTCATTTTCCTCCCTAATACTCTCTATGGGTTGGGTTGATATCCGTCAGTCTGGGCTGGACAGGTGAGGCCCTGCATGGAAGCCAGGGACATCCAGTCCCACTTGCAGGCTACGAATGCTATGGAGCTATGCCAAAGGCAAGCAGTGTGCAAGGTGTTCTATACACAGGGTCCTGTTTTACAGGAACTTGGAGTACTTCACAAAATACCCAACATCTGTGGCTTTCCACAGGAACTTTCTCTAAGGAATTGAACACACTTATAGGCATGATCTCATCCATTCTCTCACTCCCTCAGAGGCAGGGAGTGGACCAGCATGATGACCTCCATTAAACATATGGACGAATGAGGCACAGAGAAAGAGGAAACATATCTGGGGCTACACAGCACATATCAGACTCCTGAAATGGAAAGCAGGAGGTCAGACCCAATGCCCCATACAGGCTCCCTCTCCTGACTTTGCCCAACAATGGAGAATTAAAAGCACCCGGGAAGGCCTATGTACTATCACAAGACCCATTGCACTGCCATCAAGAGTATCTGGTAGGTCTGAGACCCATAAGAACAGCATTAGTAGTCACTCTAAGCTCTCTTCTTTTATAAAAAAGATTTGACTTTGGTTTGCTTTAGTGTGCACCTGGGTGTATGTATGTGCACTGCAGGAATGCAGGAGCCTGGAGAGGTCACTGGGGGTGTTGCATGTGCACTGCAGGAATGCAGGAGCCTGGAGAGGTCACTGGGGGTGTTGCATGCGCACTGTAGGAATGCAGGAGCCTGGAGAGGTCACTGGGATGTTGCAGGGCACTGCAGGAATGCAGGAGCCTGGAGAGGTCACTGGGGGTGTTGCATGTGCACTGCAGGAATGCAGGAGCCTGGAGAGGTCACTGGGGGTGTTGCATCCCCTGGAACTAGAGTTACAAATGCCTCTGAGTGGCCCCGTGAGTTCTGAGAATTGAACCCCAGGTCTCGGGAAGAACACCGAGTGCTCTTTGCTGCTCAGTCATCTCTCCAGCCCCTAAATTCTCTTCTCTTATGGAAAAAAAAAGACCTGCTTGGGGGGAAAGAAGGGGAAACTACAGCAACTATCGATGATAAAACGCCAAAACTAGAACCCAACCAGGCGATACGGCCCATTGGTTTCCTTGGGAGTTGGAAATGCCTTGGGATGTGTGATGCTTTCAGGAGGATGACTCACTTGAATGGGAGCCCAAAGGTCAAAGGCCAGCGAAGTGCTGTAGGAGGCTTAGAGCAAGGACAACCTTGCAACAAGGGAGAGTCACTCTCCCCTGCTTTAATCAATTAGTGAAAAGAGTAAGGGCATGAATTTGAAAAAGAATAAAGAGGGTTATCTAGAAAGGTTTGGAGGGAGGAAAGGGAAGGGAGAAATGCTGTAATTCTATTATAATCTCAAAAATTAGAAATGGGGCACCTGTGGTGATGAGCACAAGGCTATGGCTGTAACTGCCAACCATTATGTCCTCCACTAGCCTTGCAATCCAGCTGCCCATAGTCAAAGTCTGCACATCTGGATGCTCTTTTGAAAGAAGCTTAAAATACCCATGGATTTTTGGTTATGGTGGCACAGGCATTTAGGCCAGGTATTTGGCAAGCAGATGCAGGAGGATCTCTGTGAGTTCATGGCTACCCTGATCTACATAGAAAGTTCTAGGCCAACCAGCCAGGGCTACAGTGAGACCTTGTTTGAAAAACTAAAATATAAAAACTGGCTAATCTTATCTTTTCTAACTCAAATTATTCATACCAAGATAGAAAGGGCTTGGGCCTAAAATGTAGAGATCTCTTAAGGCATGTGACTTTATCAAGCAGAAGGACAGTGATGTGATTCATTCAAATTTGCCTATGAGTAAAAGCTGGAGCTCTCTGACGTTGCCTCAACCCCAGGTGCAATGTTTCTCCCTCCAACACCTCCCAGGGCGGGTGCTCATCATACAAGCCACCTGGATCTTTACCCTTTCCTCCAAATGACAAGTACAAGCTATCTCTAGCAAAAGCCTAAAGCAGGTGATCTGGCCTCATTAGGGGCAAAAAGAGATGAAAAGAGGAAAGAAGGAAGGAAGGAAGGAAGGAAGGAAGGGGAAATGAAAGCCACAGTGAATTAGTCAGGCCAGTGACTAATGATGTCTACAGAACTCACTTTGAAAAGGCATGAAGAAAACCAACTGTAAGGTCATTAAAGGGACAAACGGGCTGGAAGACAGTCAGATGTGACTTGGAAGAATGGCAGAGGAGGAAAGGGAACCAATGGAGTTAAAGGCAGGGCGGGGCTTGGGGGGTGCAGTGGTGGCGCACACCTCTAACCCCAGCACTCGGGAGGCAGAGGCAGGCGAATCTCTGTGAGTTCAAAGCCAGCCTGGTCTACAAGGTGAGTCCAGGACAGCCAGGGCTACACAGAGAAACCGTGTCTCAACAAAATAAAACAAAAAACCAGAATCTCTGATCTGAGTTGGGGGAGATGAGCAGCAGGAGTCATTGAAGAGTCAGGATCAAAACCTCAAAAGAGCAGGAGCCAAGAACAGCGGAGAAGCAGCACACAGAGACCGGCTCTTCCTGCGAAGCAGGAGCTGCCTTCATTTCACTGCCATCTTGACCAGTCTGGCACTAGCTGTTCTTCGATGTGAGCCTGGCCTCTTGGCTCCTGCTTAACTGGAGCTGTGCTCTCACCAGTGGGGCCAGTGCACTGTCCTTGGGCTCTCATTGCTGCTGCCTCTTGCCCATGACTTCTCCCTCAAAAGCCACTTAGTTACTCTGAAAACCTTTTGATGTCCATATAGCACATAACAGGTAAATTGAGATTCTCACAGTGGTACCCACAACAGCAAGTAAGTGGAGGAATGACACCTACCCTACTACAGCCTTCTGTCTTCCTGGTGGTTCTGTTTTTATGTGACTTGACAGGCCCAACCAGTGTACACAGTGAATACCCTCCCACCCCCATAACCACTGTTGAAACTAACCTTATTCTCCTCCTCTCAGCATCTTCTCATGAGTTAATACATTTTAACAAGGCAGAGCAGCTACAATGTTTCTTGTATAAGGTATTAGGATAAGACAAACTTGTACTGTAGTTGCCCATCATGGGCAGCATAAGTCTAGCTATAACTTGTGGAAGTCAGAACATTTGCAGAAACATGCTCCCTGCAGACCACGAAGAGCCAGACACGTCACCAGACAGGCAGTTCTAAAGTAACTCAATATTCGTATTCTGGGGATCAATGGATTCACTGGAATTAATGCCTGGCAGAGCCACGGCCTAACACAGACTTTCTCAGAATAACTTTTGGGATTGGTAGAGGTTCCGGCAGACTGAGGGGGAAGGGGACAAGTGTCTCTAAAACTACTCTGAATCTAGAGCCAAAGTCAGCATACAAACCGAGGACTTTGGAATAGGCCACATCAGTCTCAAATGCTGTCTCATCTGAGGTGCCCTTGAGCAATGTGCTCCAGAAAAACAAACAAGAAACAAACAAACAAAAACCAGATGCTCCAAGCCTAGGCAATCCTTGCTCACTAATGACCTTGGACGCCTAGGAGGGAAATGAGGCAGCAGAACCCCTGGCTGCTTTGTGTTAGAACAAGTTGCCAGCTCTGTGGTTTCCTTGTGGCCGGCTTCTTGGTCAGGCGCTTTTTGTTTTATGTCTTGTCTGGTTCTGATGGGGCATCAGTCTGTTTACTCTGGTGCAAGAGCCCCGAGAGTGAGGTTGTCCAAGGTCTCCATCCATAGAAACTTCAAGTTATAACTCCTTGTGTCATTTTCTGGTAAGAACGAACAGGCTAGGGATGTGCGTTGAGTGGACCTCGAGGCTCCTACCTTGAGTTGCTACTTACTCACAAGCTGGGGATGGAGGAGCATTTGCTTTTATTACATTTACACCCCATCCTGGACATCAGAGCAAACTCTAGTGGCAATTAAGAACTTAAAGAAAATCAGAATGTAGACCTGAGGTAATTTTTCACACCCCATTTGCCAGTCAGCAAGCATTTATTAGACAGCTACTAAATTCTACACATGTCCTGGATAAGGAACGTATGGCAACGGCAAGTTCGACAGAGTGTCTGTCTTACAGAAGTTGACGTCAGAGGTCGGGTGGTCCTCAAAGAAGTGAGCAAAGCACAACGACAAAAATAAAACAACAAAATCATGCCATTTCATGGTCTAACACGTGCAACGGGATAGAGTGGAGAGGTCAAGGCAGGAGAAGTATCATAGCTGAGAAAGACCCGTCTGCGAACATGACTGGGCAAGAGCAGAGTGAGGTACAGGCAACCCAGCACATCACTGTCTTATTACTGCTATGATAAAACACCATGACCAAAAGCAACGTAGGGAGGGAAAGGTTTATTTCACCTCACAGTTTATAGTCCATCACTGAGGGAAGTCAGGTCAGGAACTCAAGCAGGGTGGGAACCAGGAGGCAAGAACTCAAGCAGAAGGAATGGAAAAGTGCTGTTTACTGCTTTGCTCCAAAACATATGCTCAGCTCCTTTTCTTACAGCACACAGGACCACCAGCCCAGGAGATGACACTGCCCATAGTGAGCTGAGTCCTCTTACATTAACCAATCAAGAAAATATCCTATGGGCTTGCCCACCAGCCAACCTAGTGGGACATTTTCTCTACTAAGGTTCTTTGTTCCTGAATGACGCTAGCTTGTGTCAAGCTGACATAAAAGTGGCGAGCACAAACACTAAGGAAATGCCAGGTATGGTGACACACGCCCTTAATCCCAACACTCTGGGAGGCAGAGGTAGGCAGATCTCTGTGAGTTCAAGGCCAACCTGGTCTCTAAAGGGAGCCCAGGACAGGCAAGGCTACACAGAGAAACCCTGTCTTGGAAAAGAAAACACAACACAGTACAACAAGCACTAAGGAAGCACTTCCCAGATGAAAGGACAGCAAGGACAGGATCTCTGGACTGATGTCAATCGGTGTGTTCGAAAGACAGTACAAAGAGTGAGTGTGTCTCCACAGCGATGAACAAGAGGAAGTGGGCCAGGGACTCCTCCTGGATACGATGGGAAAGCCATGGTGACTTTGAAGGGGAGGGGAAGAATGGCATGGTGTGGGATATATGTGTGTGTGTGTGTGTGTGTGTGTGTGTGTGTGTGTGTGTGTGTGTGTGTGTGTATCAGAAAGCTCACTCAGCCAATTGTGTGAAAACTATACTCTAAGCAACAAGGCCACCAGACACAGTAGGCGGTCGGTTCTCACAAACCACTCAGGTAAGAAGTGATGGATGTTTGGACTAGGTCTCTGTTATTAGATTAAGCCAGGAGTGTTCAGATTAGATTAATATTTTAGTAGCAGGGCCAGATGCTTCTACTGGTAGGTTAATGGTGGAATTTGAGGAAACAAAAACTACTGAGAGCCATTCCTAGGCTTGTGGCCTTCTTAGGTTTTTTGTTTTGTTTTGTTTTTTGTTGTTGTTGTTGTTTTTCACACACTGTGGTGTGTGTTTAAGGCAGAAATTGATTGTCTCAGGGGTTTATAGTCTCTGAGACACTAACTGGTCAGCTGGTCAAGGTCAGGTTGGTGGTGAATGCCAACCTTAAACACATGTAACACACCCGACTGCAGGTCGCCACACATTTATTTCTGGGTTCGCTTAGGCCTCGCCTCTATTAGGATATGGGCTGAGTGTGGGCATGTTCAGGTGCAGTTATAAGTGCAATGCAGTGCAGCACAGTATTCCTGGAAAGTGTGAAGATTCTTGTCTGGATAACCTCGAAATTCTCATGTAAACCAGTGCTTCCTTGAACATGCAGCAACCTTCCTGCTTCTGCCTCTGTAGGGCTGGGCCTGGGGTTACAGGTCTGCATCACCCTGGCCAGCAGCAATCCTCCTGCTCCTGCCTCTGAGGCCTGGGGTTACAGGTCTGCATCACCCTGGCCATCAGCAATCCTCCTGCTCCTGCCTCCAAGGCCTGGGCTTATAGGTCTGCATCACCAGGTTCAGCTGATTCCATCGTTTTAATGACAAATGAGTGTCAAATGTGAGAGAGCACATGGACCAGTTGATAGCACATTTCCTGGAACCAGAGATGCTAGAGGCCCACCCTGACTGGGCCAGTGTGTGAGCCTTTCATATTTCTTATGTCTGTGGTGTAATTTCCTCACAGAAGAAGCAAGGATAATCAGACAAACTTTATCCAGGACTGATCTGATGGTGACTTCCGGGAGAGCACGCAGACCAGCGCCTGCTGTACACATCAGGGCCGTGACAGCATCTTACTAAGCATTGTTCCTACAGCCAGACTGCTGCTGGCTGTGGGTGACGGGAAAGACTTTTCTGATAAACCATGTCTCCCTGCTATTCCTCTGGAGAACAAGGTACCGTCCTCATTAAGTGCCCCTTGAGGAGCGGCCAGCACTCCAAACACCTCTCCTGGCTAACACTGGACTCAGGCTCCACACACATTTGACCTCTTTGTCTACAGCTTTGCCAGCTCAGGCAGGGCTGTTTGAATCTGACAATGGAAGCCTTAACTCACCAAGTTAAAAGTATCGAGATCATTAGCTTTCGAGGTATTCTTTTCAAGCACGTAGGGGCCTTCTACAAAATATAATTCCTAAACATGACTGTAGCGGTTTGTGGGTGCAAACTTAGAAGGGTGAAGAGGGAGAAAGAGGGGTTCAAAGCCACCTGTCACTATGCAGTGAGTTCAAGGTCAGTGAGTCCCACGTGAGATAAATCAATGTAAAATCAAAATAAAATATGACTACACGTTTCAATTGTTTTGCTAAGTGATGAGTGCACAGCTAGTACCTAAAAGAATGACTGGTCTTTAAATGTTTGTTGAACTAAGTTGGAGAAAGAATGAATGAACAAATACATTTTGGGACATTTACATACCTTTATTAGGAAAGAAATAAGACTGAGCCAAACATCCCAAAACAAAGAACAGAAAGGGGGAGGGGAGAGTATAAAAATATAAAGAGAAGAAATGAATGAAATAAAACTCTAATAAAAGCAAAATATGTTCTTTCAATCTGTTTTATAAGCAAAGCAAAATTGATAAATATCTGACCATCTTGATCAGATTTTACATAAGAAAAGATTAAGAGCACCGCAGCTACAGCAAAGATTAATAATTCTATGAATATAAACCATGAACAATCCTATGAGGAATTTCATATCACAACACAAGAAATATATACAAAGGGAGAATTTCCTAGGAAAACATAAGTTATCAATATGGAAACAAGTTGAAAGTTTTAAGCTCAAAGAACCCAAAACCACACACACACACACACACACACACACACACACACACACACACACACAAATCTGAAGTTAAAAAGCCATCCACAAACCCCAGTGGTTGGCCTAGACATTTCAAGATGGAGTTTTATCAAAGTCTAGAGAAATAGTAACCCTGTCCCACTGTAATGTGTTCCAGAAGACAGCAGCAGAAGGCGCGCTCCAACTCCACGCTGGGCAGCTTGTACACCTTGGCACCAAAACCAGACACACAGCACAAGAAAGGAAAACTGTTGGCCAACTCTGCTAATCGATGTAGACACAAAATTCCCAAATAAATTATAAGCAGAGCAAATGGAGCAATATACTAAATGAAAGATGTGATGACCACGCTGAATTTTGGTTTTTGGGTTTTTTTGGGGGGAGGAGGTGGGAATGCTTATGTAACTTAAGCAAGGTTTATTAATAAAGTTTGTTCAGTACATTCAGAGACTAAAGGTTAAAGTTGCACAATTGTTTGACTTCTGCTAAAAATAAAAAAGGACCATTTGACTTTTTTTTTTTTTAATTTAAATTGTCCTAACAAAATAAGAACAGATGGGCGCTGCCTTTAATGTGATAAATAGTAGCAACAAAGAAACAACAGCAAACATTCAACTATAGATGGGCTACACCGAACATTTTCTTAAAACACATGCGCACATACACATACAACTGTGATCTACAGTACACACACACACACACACACACACACACACACACACACACACACATGCATATAGAAGACCCACTATAGACTATGTTTAAATAAAAAGTTATGATAAAATACAATTTCAAATGTTTCAGTGAGCAAAAATTTGTGATCTGATACAGATGTGGAAAAACAGGATTTCAAATACTGCAGGTGGGGGTACACACATCAGTTCAGTGTTTCCAGAGTGATTCGATGGCCTCCTATAAGGACATGTGTGTGCTCTGAGGAAGTACTCCAGTTCCTGGGCAATGTCTTAAATGCTTCCAAAGCATGTCAAAAGGTCTACATTGCTGGAAGTAGAAAACAAGGCATCAACTCCAGTGCCCCCAAGAGAAAAAGGGTAGGCATGTTGACGTGTGAACCTGGCAATGCAGCTGAGATGAAGACATTCAGGCAACATATATAAAAATGATGTAACTAAAAGCCAGGGCCTGAAAGGCTGTGGTCATATGGTGGGGGACAAGGTCCCCTTCTAGGAGAGGTCTAGGGGAGGGAAAGAGGTGTGGAAGAGGGAGGGAGGGTGGGAACGGGAAAATACAAGAGAGAGGTAACAATCAGGATGTAATCTGAATAAACTGTAATAAATTTTTAAAATGTATATGTAAGACAAAAATGGAAAAAAAAGACAAGGCAAAAAAAAAAAAAAAGCAAGATACTAAACAATGTGTGCCCTATGACAGCATTTAGAGAAAGTCTACAAACCCCATGGTATTTATGTGTGCGAATGGACAATAAAACACAAAACCAACGCCGTAGATATGGGAGCGCAGATTCAGAGAGGTGTTGGCCTTCAGGAAACAAAGAAGAAGGTAAGAAAATAAAGGCTACACATATGCCTTAAATATATTTGGAATGACATTTTAAAATCATCAACTATAATCATAATACAGTGTTCTTTTAGCACTGTGTGTGTGTGTGTGTGTGTGTGTGTGTGTGTGTGTGTGTGAGTGTGTGTGTGTGTACACACATACGTGTCATGGGGTGCATGTGGATGTCAGAAGACAACTTTGTGTCAATCATCACCTTCTACCTTGCTAACCACAGGGACTCTCTGCTTGATCCCAGCTGTGTATGCCTGATTCTCTGGCCTACAAGCTTCCAGAGATGCGGCCAATAGGCGCACTGGCCTCGCAGACACCTGCAATACTACGTCCAGATTTTATGTGGGGTCTGTGAATCCAGACTCAGGTGGGTTCAGGCTTGCGTTGCCAACACCTTGTCCATCGAGCCCTCTCCTTAGCCCGCGAGATGTTCTTGGTGACAAAATGCTACCCTGGTGACAAGGATATTCTTGGGCTTGTTCTTCTGCTTTTCCTGTGTTCATGAAATATGTCACAACATCCAAGCACCGTATCGGTTTGCCCTTTCACCTCACACAGACATCATTCATTTAATGTCTCTGGCAAAATGCGTTCATCTATGTGACAACTAGTGAGCCATTTGATCTCTTCCCACATCACGGGGGCTCACTGCAATAAAGGATCACTTGCTCAGAATGCCCAAGGTCTGACCTGAAACAGATGAAGGCTATTTTAGGATTATTTTTTCCAGCCTTTGACCACTACCAAAAAAGCAAACTGATTGGAGAGACGGCAGGGAAGAGGACCACTCTCCAGCATAGAGTGCATTGTGGGATTGCAATTAAATGTCTTAAAGAAGAAGAAGCCGCCTGGCCCAATCCAGGATGGCTCCGGAGCCTCACAACCCCTGCATTCCAAGACGGCCACAGTCACCACCCATCACAATCTGCACCCTCTCCCAACTGTGCAGCTTGTGTGACATTGCCTGCCAGCTAGTCATTCACAGCTCAGCAGGTCATGTGCCATAAGAGCAACTTGTTCTCTCTGTGTTATGATACCACAGCTTTTAAATGGGTGCACATGAAAGGATGCTGTTTTTAGAGCAATTCTGTCACTGGAAGCTTCTGGTATTTACAGAGACCTGAAAAAAACCCAACCTTTTGCTGAACTTTATGATGCAGCCAATTCTGTCGGTGGGCATATTTGACAGTGGAAAAAAGACTCTGAAATCTGTTGTCCCTGGAATTTCTGTCACTTGGATGTGATTCTGCCCCCTTGGAAACACCAGGATGAGCTTCTCTAGGAAGAGAAAGTGGTGTGTGTGTGTGTGTGTGTGTGTGTGTGTGTGTGTGTGTGTGTGTGTGTGTGTGTTGTGTTCACAAGGCGTATCTCCGAATCATCTTTCTTCTTTGTCTACTCTTCTGCATTTACTTTAAAAACTTATTCTAATTTCTAAGTTAGCCAAGATCCCAATACAGAAAAAGTGAAGATAAACTTTATAACACAAATTAGTTTATAAATACATAGACTTAAAGATGTTCTTAAAATCAATCTATTTCAGGCAACTGAGGCCGGGTAGCAGTCATCTGTCATTTCTGAGAAACTGTGTACCTTACAGTAAGACAATTCCACAAACAGATTGCACATCGCTATGTTTTTTTTTTCTACAGTTAGAGTCTCAAAAAAGTTTAACTCCAAAAAATTGACATAGTTTCCCTAAGAGATGATGGTTTATGATTTTGTAGCCACAGAGGGCACGTTTTCTAACTGGAGATTCCATGAGGATATTTTCTTTCAAGGGCTATAAAGTGAATAGTGATCTTAGTTACAATTATAAATCTAATTGGGAACAAAAGAAAGTCAATGTCTTCTGCTCTTTGCAAAAAGAAAAGGAAAGAGAGAAAAGAAACAGAAAGAAAAAGAGGAGGACAGAGAAAATGGAGGAAGAGAATAGATAACCACAGCACAGGGGCCAGACTCCATGTCTGGGCTCCCCACCAAGAACCATGCTGGTCCTGATTCCTTACTTACCCAGGTCTCATGAGGAGGGCCAGGGCCAGAAGCTCCTATATATGGGAGCTCATCCACCAGCGAATACTCAATACAACGTCACCTTTATGTCCCAGTTCACACACAGTCATGTGTTCTTCGTCCACATCTGATCCTATGTAAACAACTCTGGATTCTATTGCTTTTGGCCACACTCTAGCTTCCCAAATAGACATTAATGGACACCTCCAAAAACCCTATTGCAACTGTTGACTTATGCCTCTTAATTTTTGGTGGCTTAGCTTTTGCAGTTCAGCTCTGAGCAAACAGTCTGGATTTAATTTATGACTGTGTCTACTGCTCAGGATCAGATGGCCTCAGAATGTTTCAGTGTTTTCAATTCAGCCATTTATTGTTACAAGCTCCTAACAGTCCTTTCAGGAGACCAAGACTGTCAGGCCACTGAAGTTCACAAAGCCATAGCTGGGGAGGGGAAGTGCATTTGATGCTAAATTCATTCACAAGGCTAAGGAATCCTGGGCAATCCTTCCCTACCACAGGATGTTTGATCAACCAATTCTCTAAAATATCACATGCCCACATGCCACACATCCTCAGGGCTTATTGCAGAAACAGTTCCAGCCTCTTCAGCCTTTCCCAAGTTCTCCTGGTCTTTTCACTCCTGAACACCCGGTTGCCATGGAATTTGCATTTTCCTATTTGACGCTAGTCACCTGCCATGTATTCATTTTATTCTCAATTATGTTTGATAATAGAACATCCTAATTTTGTCTGTTCCTGTGTTTCAGTAATATTCTGAGTGCCAAGTCTATACCTCCAGCCCACACTTCTGCGCTTTGGACCTAACTGCCTAAACCACATTTCACACAGATATTTTGTAAGATTAGAGTTAACATGTCCAAGGAGGAATTCATGATCTTCCCCCAAACTGTTGCCTTTGCAGTGTCTTATCTAAGTAAATAAAATGACTATCTATCAGCTGTTCAAAGCAGCCACCCTACACGAGGTTCTTTTCTCTATCCTTAGTCAAATATAGTGGGATTCCCTACTGGTGCTGCCTTGCCTGGCCTCAGTGGATGAGGATGAGCTCAGACCTGATGCAATTTGATGTGTTGGGGTGGGTTGGTGGGAGGCCTCCCCTTTTCTGAGGACAAGAGGAGGAGGAATAGAGGGAAGAGGCTGGGAGGGAGGGACAGGGAGGAGATGAGAGAGGGAGCTATGAGTGGGATGGAAAGTGAATATGTAAAATAAAAATAAAATTTAAAAAATAGTGTGCTTACCCTGAGTGTCATCCTACTTCCTTGTCCTGGAAGATACTGCTGAGGAACGCCCAATGACGCTACTAAACATCACCTTGGACCCACCCAGACCATTTGCAAGCAGAAACATGGCATGCAGTTTGCTTGCTTTTCAAATCCTTCTGAACCTTTGCACTGATCTTAAGGAGGAAAAAAAAAAAATCAAGAAAAAGCCAGACTATATACTCTGGGTGACAGATCCTCCTTGACCTTTGACCTTTGAGCACGTCTGGAGCCACTTTCTCAGTTTTGTACCCGCCATGATAACATCCTATCACTTCCTGGATAAACGTGTTGCTCATTCAAAATGAACCAGCAGAGTGGCGCAGAGTGCCAGTCATTGAGTGGCCTGAAGGTCAAGTTAGCCCTGACGGTCAATGTCCTGTGACCTGTTAAGTATGCAGGCATTAACTGACTTCCTCACCTATAAGAAGGAGGCTATGCCATTTAAGTCTGATGCTGTAAAGATTAAAAAGCACTCCCAAAAGGGGCTGCACCCAGGCACATGTTCACAGGTCTCAGGCCTTCTCTTTCTTTATTTCTACAATTTCCACTAAGCCTTCAAATTTTGTTGGAGCATCTATCCATTATAAAAAGGCCTTCTGGCTCATTTCTCCTCTTATCAAATGCGTCACTGAATAAAATGATAACAAATAATCAACTCATTTAACTTGGGGGTTTTTCCCCCATTGACTGTAAGCTTCACAAAGGCAGAAAAACAATTTTACCTTATTAATTTTGCATCCACAATTTCTCATATGGAACTTGGCATATGACAAAAGTTATGTGACAAAGTATCACTTGAAATAATTTTCAAACCTTTCCTTTGGCTTTTCAAGGAAGTTTCCACTTAGGTATGACACTTAGAATGTGACCAATTGAGTCAACAAAATTAACTGTCTGGCCCTCAAAGGTTGCTGACATTTCTCCAGTACCACTTTCCCTCTGACAGTACTGGCACCCCTGGTTTCAGCAGGATCTACAGTTTTCCAGAACAAAAGCTGCATCTCTAACCTCCTTGTCTAGGCACACCCCTGTCCCTGATATTGCCTAAATTCTAGCTTCTGAGACACAAGTAGGAGTTAGAAACCGCAGACCATGCTTCTGAAAGGAGGGAAAGAGGTCTTTTCTTCATCTTCCTCCTTACAGGATTTTTCCCTAAATACTTTTAGTTTCAGCTTCTTTGACATACTTAAACCTCACTACAATGGCCAAAGGGAACAAATCTTGGGCAAGACGGAGATTCTATTTGTTTCAGGATTAGACAAGCAAACAGAAGTCTCTCAGATAATCCATGAGCATGTGTGAGGTTTTCCTCACTGGGCGGACTCCAGATTTTTCTGTTTGCCATAGTGTCTCATTATGATCCATTCATAATGTATCTTCTGCCAGCGTCACTTCAAGGACAAATAAGTGGGCCCACTATTATCCTCTTGCCTCCTCTCCTTTGCGCTCTCCTCGGGAGAGGGTTATCTTACTATGAGATGTGCCCAAGCCTCTATGGACAGGTCATGCTGCCTTTTGCCTAGTAAAGAACACGTGATCAGAACTTGTGATCCAGCCTGAATTCTCTGTAAGAATCTTCTTGTAGAATCCTCTATAACAATAGTATCTTAGGTTTGAAGCCCTTGGGAATGAAACTGCAAAAGAAAATGGCAGCAATGAGATGAGAGTCAAGGATTCAAGATAGTAGTAGGAAGCCAAAACATTACAAAATGAGAGTGAGGGTGAAGCCAGGAGGCTGAGATCTGAGCATCCTTCATGCTGAGTAAGGTGAGCTGGGTATTTATAGTTCCAGATCCCTGAGAAAAATCAAATAAAGGACAGGAGACCTGATGAGTGGAGAAGGACATTCAGAAAGGATGAGAATGGGAGCGGAATTAGTGAGAGGAGTTATCTGTGTAAAAAGGCAGACGTCCACCAAACCAGAGAATACAGATTGTTTGGGTCAATAATACAAGGCCAACTGGTAACAGGAGATTGCCACAGAGAAATAGGACATGTCCTAGGTGCTGCATCAGAGACTCCAAAGGTGTGTGTAGTCATCTCTCAAAAGAGAACGGTATCCAGGGATGTCTGTGCTGGGTGAGGTATGGCAGGCATCATTCGATACTCATGCCTTTTGGAGATAGTATGCCTAGCATGAAAAACTTTACGCATCTTCCTTCTTCCCAAAAAGCAGTTTGATGTTACAGGTCATCTCACGCTGACAGCTGTTAGTGTGGGTAGGGAGAGGAAGGCTTGGGGAATGGAAGCCTTGGTTAAACAGGAGCTGGGGGTTTCTTGACAAATGCTTTCCACATCTGTCTCCTGTGAACAAAGATGAACACCTTCCTAGCTATGTACGCACTGTGCTCTAATGTTCAATGCCATCTTCAAAAGATAGTCTTGTTTATCCAGGCCTATGGGAAAGTATATGACAAACAGGTCACATGTGTCATCTACAGACTGACCGGTGCGTGGGAGTTTTGACTCCAAGGATAAAAACTAAACACAGTAGATTTAAAAACAGGGACACTGGGATCATGTTTTTTATTGATTCTATTTTAAAAAAACATTAACTAACGCCCATAGAATAGAAGTTGCTGATCTCATAAATGTAGTGCATTTTAATTTGCCAGCCAGTTTTCCAAGACTCACTGTTCTTTTAAAAGCCAAGTTCATACTTAAAATATGAGAAACCAAGGCAATGCCTAAACATGCTCAAAATGATAAACTCCTTCCTTTCAGCTGTGTGGCAGCTTCTTAAAATGTGCATAATCATCACGCATTAGATCCTATATATCAGGTCTATATGGTAAGGGACTGAAGAGATGGCTCAGTGGTTAAGAACGACGGCTGCTCTCATAGAAGACATAGATTCAGTTCCTGGCACCCACATAGTGGCTCACATCTGTAACTCTAATTCTTCTTGTGGCCTCCAGGGATACGTGGTATGTGCATGACGCACATACAAACACAGGTAAACACTCATATACAAAGAATAAAAATAAAAATTTTAAAACTATATATGTATACATATATACACAATAAGATGGGGATATATACATATATATGTATATTAGAATGCCAATTAGCTATTTGGGCCCCATGTTATGATTATGATTGATAATATTTCAACACATTTTTTGGTAGCCCTTAAAGCCAGTTGGCCTAGGAAGGTTCCTACTTTGGAACCAAATAAAATTGCAGAAGAGGATTCCTTAACTGCTGGAGGTCATGGTGCCTGCACTGAGCCACACTAAGAATAAGGGCCTGCTAATGATTAGCCCTTGAATAGCTATTTCTTATATATAATGAATCAACCTATTGAGATTAAGCAAAGCCATAAGAAGCCAAAGGTCAAACAAAAGATCTGTCCTCAAAGAGATTTCAATTTGAGTGAGAAAAAGGAAACTTAATTAGTGCCTTAAAATGTATATGGAATATTTCCTAAAAAGAATATATACTAGCCGCTGGGCTGAGATCAGCTGATGTGTAATTTCACATGTTATGTGTTCAAATCTTAAAGCCTGGAAAATCTGACGTGAAGTTACCTAAAAGAAAAGGTCTCTGCAGATGTAACTAAGTTCAAGATCTCAAGATCAGAGTGTCGTGGTCTTAGAGGGTGGCCTGGAACCATGTAAGAGCTAGAGGCAGGAAGAGGCGGGTATAGAGGAGAACTAAAGCTGAAGGCAGAGGCAAAGATTGGAGTTAAGCTGTCACAAACCAAAAAGCCCCGAGCCCCTAAGAGCTACACTATGGAAAACAAAAAGAAATCCTCTTCAGAGACTTCAGAGGGAGCATAGCCCTAACAAAACCTTATTTTAGACTTCTGGCCTCCAGAATGAATGGATTTCCTTTTGTCACCTTTAGCTACAGATATCTGTTAATTTGATGTAAGACCATTAGAAACTGAATGCAGAGGCCCATGCTTAAGTCTGCCCTGAGTGCAGGATGGTCTGTGCAAAGCTGCAGAGCCCTGGCATGGCAAGATGCCCTCGAAGCTGTAGGAAGTTTGGAAATGTTCCGCGTTGAGAGGTGAGGCTATGGAGGTAGTCAGGTAAGGCCTGGTGGACAAGGGCAAGAAACTGGAAGCTAACTCCCGTGACTCTGGCATTAACTAGATTTGTCTCCCAGGTGGAGCTCTCTGACACAGTGCGGAGACTGGCTATCACAAGCATGACATGGGGTGCAACGGCCAGATAAGGACCATTGACCAGTGCAGGCTGAAGGCGAGGAGAGCTTGGCCCCTGTGAAAGAAGAGGACAGAAGAATACAGTAAGCTGCAGCAGAGAGACCCTGACAGGCCTGTGTCTTGAAGGATGCAGCACACACGCATGCCCTCTTGGGTTTCTGTTGATTTTTCGTTTGTTTGTTTAACATAATTTTAACCTGAGGACTCAGACATCAGGTGAAATTTGATATTTTAAGTTCTGTCTGAGTCTTAGTATATTTTTAACATTTCTTTCCAGAAAGCAGGAGGTTAAGGCAGCTTTCCTGTTTGGTGAGGCTTTTGAAGGTGTCTGAAGAGAATGTCTCATTAAAAGGGGGTTTGAATAGCTTTTATAGGAGATGAAACAGTAGATGACTTACTTTTCTTCCTTATACTTTCATTTCTTCTTGAGGACGTTTCTAACTTTACTGTGTGATGCTTTTGAACCATCAGCATTGTGACAACACTTAAACAAACTGGCGAGAGGAGCTGGCACGGAGAAGCTTATGTAGAGAAGATGACGCAGGGTGGGTCTGGGGACCTGGGGACTCTTAACATACTCGTGCCACTGCGGTTGCCAAGTCCCCCACCCCAGCACGTGACTCAAACTGGAAGCTCGGCCACCACATGGATTTCCAATCACCAGCTCCTGTGCTAGAGAATCCGCAACTACAGCATCTCAGGCTGGACCCTGACTCCTTCCTCCACCAACGACGAGGCGGGATGGGTGTTCCCATCTCCGCCCTTCCCCTGTAGGCCCAGCTGGACCTCAGATATGAATCCCATTCTTGCTGACCCACTTTTGGCCCTCCATCTGTCTGCCAGCTCTCCAGTTCTTCCAGAGCGGCGGGCAGAGGAGGAAGAAAGATATTAAGATCAGAAGAAACTGGATCCCATAGCATGCTCTGGCCTAGCATTTAGAGAAACCGCCCAGAGTCTCCAAAGCCCGCCTCTTTCTCCCAACACTGCCAATTGGTTAAACTTCTGGGCCACCCTTTCATTGTCCTATAAGATGATTACCTGCCACTCTATCCGATCACTCCAAGTAACTCTCACTTAACACAGGACTCAAAGGACAGAGTTAATTTTAGCCAAATTCACATTGGCTCCTAGTTTCTGCTTATGTGTCTAAGTCAGAGTTTAAGCAAAAATGGGAAGGGAGTCTCAGATAGACTTTCCATCCTTGTGCTCCAAAGCTGTACTAAACAAGGATGAGTGGGGGACCTGGCATCGTGGCCTCTAATGGGAGCAAAAAAACCATGTAAACGACATACCAAGATCAAGAAATGGCAAGCTCCAGGTCTAACAAGCATGATGCTGCTATCACCATCTTTGCTTCCTGACTGGGTCTCCAGAGAGCCACAGGCAGCCAGAATACCCCATTTCTGAGATAAAAAGCTACAAAGCATTTAGATTTGGGCTTCAATGGGGGGAACTGGTTGTAACCTCACAGGAGCAATAATTACCATCATGGCTTCTGTCCGTCTTCCTTCTTCCTCATTTTTTTGTCTTCCTTTATAATGAAGTCTACTTATTTTTAACTCCAGTTAAGACTTCACACTTTTAGAATCTCAAAAGTATCCAGTTAAGAATCATCGTTTGACGTTAGTAAGGACCACTACACTAAACACTGTATATGGCTGCAAAAGAAATTCCCTAGTTCACAAAGCCAATTCAATAAGACTTAGGTTAATACTGAATTTTCAGAACTCATCAAAATGGTATAAAGGCATACCCTAGGGACTGTGGGAAAGTAAGTGATTGTGGATAAAGTGTTCACTAGCAAATGAAAAACGGCACAAAGGCAAAGAATGTGGCAACAAAACATTTATCAAATGCTCTTCTGTGAATTAATCATTCTTCCCCTGGTCAACACTGTTTTTGAGTACAAGTTTTAAGGTTCAAAAAAGAATCAACCCCTAAACCAGAAAAGTTTTCCCTTTCCTGGAAGTCAAACTGACTGACCCTACTTGGCCTCTAAATTGTTTCCAGAAGTTGAAGTTATCAAAAGGCATTTCATACTGTTGGATGACCATTCAACAACTGGGACACATTTCCTTGAAGCTAAAACCACAGTTGACAATTTGTCCCATGGATTCCCTTGCCAAACGCTGGCATTCATCCAATCAATGAAATAGTATCAATAGAGAAGCACTCGTGATCCATCCATTGCCCCAGAATCATGTTTCCACATTAGTGATGGGGCTAGAAGATGTGGAAAGTCTTAGGATTTGATACAGTGAACCACCCATTCCCAGGGTGAGATAAAAGGGTCTTTGGCCAGTACTGGACCCCAGTGCTTGTAAGAATGATTCACCTTTGGCCAGAACATACGCTCGTTCCACTACATAGGCAAGAACAGCAAAGTCCTCTTACTTTCCAAAAAGGGAACCCAAGTCCACAGGACAATTCTAGGACATGGATGAAGTGACCCTCATACCTTACTCACTGTTCATAACCGAACAGTTTAAAAAAAAAAAAGCAATTAGGTCAAAGCTGCCTCTACATACTAGCCATATGTCTTTGTAGTTCATTCACCCCAATCACAAAAAAAACATGCAATCAAAAACTCATAACTGATAAAAAGAACTTGACAATTCAGTAATCTACCATATCAATATAGCCCTCCTGAAGTAGCCCAGGATTCAGAAAACTGTTAGTGTGTTCATCAAGTGTTCAATCATTGGGAAAGTGTCAAGAGCTGGAATATATCCATTTAATGGAATGTTATATAATTATTAAATTTAAGAGGCTCATAAGTAGTATTTAGTAAGATTGAAATGTCCTTGTGTTCTAAGACAAAATAAGTAATATTATCAACAATTAAGCATATGGTATGACTTCTTTTAACAATGTGTCGACATGAATTAAACCAGGGTTTATAGTAGTTTTTCTATGGCATGAGATAATGGAGTACTATTTTTTAATACTTTACTTTCTCTTTTAAATTTTTTTCTACAATTAGTATAATTTTTTTTTATATTTAGAAACAATCAGTTCTTGAATCCCATGGAGTTAAATGTGGCCATGGTTAAGGTGACTACTTTCCCAGAGTTACTGAGTTTGTGCTAACCCCATCTCTTCATCCTCAAGCACTTGAGATGGATGGATCCAGAGTGGCCTCAGTCCATCCAGGCTGGACCAGGTTCAGGCACTCTACTTCTAAGCATACTCTTGATGACTCACTATAGGCCCCTGGGCTGGTCACTTCCCTTAGGATGATCCAGCTGGCAAAAATCAGAAAGTGGTGTTAGGGTTTTAATTCATTCATGTTTATATACAAGCTCACTGAGATTCTTGGATGGGAGTCATTTCATGCTAAGGAGTACAAATATTCATCTGAGTACATTTCCAGGGCAAACTTCCTGCCACAGACTCTCTAAATTCAATACAGATGCCCAAATTCTGGATAAAATTTATGTAAGTTGGCCGGTAGACCATACAACATTATAATAAAAATGAATTGGATGTCAAATCACTACAGCCAACTTAGCATCACCATGTCTGGATGCCCTATGGATCATGGAGCAGGGTCCAATAGACCAGAAGTGGCCAAACTCCAGGCCACTGATGAACAGGATTTCTTGGCCCTAGGTGAATAGTCATATTATGTTCTATCACAGTCACATAAATGCTCCAAAAATGCAATAGAAATCAATACAAGTCCACAGACTCCTCCTTTGCCACAAAGGCATCATAAAATCATGTTTCAGAAAAATGACAGATACGATAACAGCTCCAACACCCTAGATGAGGACTTGACCTTAAACAATGAAGCAAAGGCCCCTTGCCAAAGCCAGCACTTTGTTCAAACTGGGCTTCAGAGTGTTTCTGTCAGAGGGGAACAGCAGGCATGAAGAACACAGAGGGATTTTCCAGAGCCCACCACTTCTCAGAGGCTAGCCTACTGTTCTTTCCATCATCTAAGGCGAGCCACTATCCACATGTTACAGAAAATGAAACACACAGATTCATCCAAAGGATATAAAATTGGTTTTCAGAGGTTATTTCTTAACCATAACCCAGCAATTTTAGCTAAAGGCCAAGAGAATAGATATAAAGAAGACCCCGAGAGAGCTGGTTTGTGACATCATCTGTCAAGAGGGTTTCATCTGAAGTTATTATAGGTACAGAAACAAAATTAAACATCAGATGACCTCCTTCACCGAATCACCCTTCTCTAGTCTCTCAAACTTGAAGACTGTAGAACACTAAAAAAGTATTCTACTAACCTTTCCTAAGAAGAGACCTACTTCAGCCTCTAGGATTGGCACCTCCACTGATCCCCTTTCACTTTGAACTATAGATATAACTTGATTTGAATTGAAATATCTCATAGCAGATAGCAGCCTAGAACTATGAAAAATACCTATGTAGCTTGACCATGGAGCCATCTCTCTAGCCCAATACCTACTTATCAGGCACTGAATGTTCAAATAAAGTATAGTCTTGTGTTTGGGGCCATAGCTGGGATAAGCACAGTACTTGACTCTAATACTCAAGAAGTAATTCCGAGAACTAGAGACTGCCATCAGAATGTTTTGTTGGCCTTGTAGCAATTTCCCCTCTTGTCTGCTTCAACTAAGAAACCAAAGAAGATTGAGAGATTACGTGTAGAACCCACTTAATGTATGGAAATCCCAGGAATTGGATAAGGAGAACCCAAGGTTGGCATTCAGATTGCTATTGCTCTTCTAGCTCATTAGAAAATACAATATGTCTAAGTGGCAATAACGTTAGGAAAGGAAAACACAACTGTGTTCCAGATACCATGGCCTATTCTTCAAAAACAAATGGACTCTCATCTCACTGAAACTGCAAAAACCAAAACTTCTGATCTTGGAAAGCTAAATAAGGGTAAGACAGTCAAGGAACAGGATCAGATCATAGAATCTAAGGTCCTTCTGTTCAAGCAAAGGGCAGAGGGAACAGGAAGACAGTCAAGATGATAGTGAGATGAATATGGCCCCCTATTCTATTATTCATTCATCACTTCTCAAAATACATCTTGCCCAAATTCCATAGAAATTCCCAGCATCCACTTTGGAGATTATGAGCCCAACTCATCATGCATATAAGGAGCAAAAGTCTTAAGAGTGGAGACCCAGCTTTACATCATCTGAAGGTTTATGGCCAGTACCAACTCTTCAATTTGCCACTTCTTCCCTCTGATACATAAATTCAGAAAATGTTCTCTGAAGGAACAGCTCCTCTATTCCCTTTCTGCCTGGATTCTAGCTATATTCAGCCCATAGGAAGTACGGGGGAAAAGCGGACAGGTACCTAGGCAGATACACCAAAGGATCATTAGTCTCTCCATCTGCTTCACACAACAGCTATAGCTCTTCCACAGTCCCAGGACCCACTCAATATATGAAGCTTCTCTGTGGTTCTAGCCTCCAATGGCTATTTCTGCTATAGTTTCAGTTCATTCAGGTCTGCCCTCAATAATATCATTTTCTTTCTTAGCTCCCCAATTTTTGTTCTAACTTGTCTCAGATGGCTTTGCCACCTTTCCTAGTTAGCTTCAGCTGTTAACTTGACACAGTCTAGAGTCACCCGAGAATCTCTCAATTGAGGGACTGCCCAGATGAGATTGGCCTGTGGCCATGTCTATGAGGAATTGTCTTAAGTGAAGGTTGATGGTAGATGGCTCAGCCCACTGTGGGTGGCACCATCCTTAAGCAGATGGGCCTGAGCTGTATAAGAAAGCAAGCTAAACATGAATCTATGAGTGGGCAAGCCAGCATCATCCCTCAGTAGTTTATGCTTCGGTTCCTGCTTTAGTTTCTGTCTTGACTTTCCTTACTTTCTTCCATTGACTGTGACCTAGAAGTATAAGCCAAATGAAACCTTTCCACATGTAAGTGATTTTTAGTGAGAATTATCATAGCAACAGAACAGTAAACCCCAACAGAGATTGTATTGTGGGGCATTTGCTGTAATGGACTTGATCATGTTTTGTTGACAGGTTTTGTAGGCGCTTGGAACCTTGGGCTGGAAAACTGCTTTTAGTGCTGAGATTAAGGAGCTATTGTTACAGAATCTTGGGAGATAGGAATGCTGGGAGAAATGCAGACAATGGAGGCCCGGGGTGTGAAGTTTCAGAGAAAAGCGGAGACTCTATCCAGGCCATTTGTGTGATATTTTGGACTGAGAGTATGTGTTTTCTGGTCAGCTGGGGATCAATAATCAATCAGCTGTGCTCAACAAGAGCCCAGTACTACAAACGTGAATGCTTCTTTGCATTACTGAAACAATGTGTGCTGATCAACTGGGACTGAAAAGCAGCTATGATTAATAAGATATTGAGATAGTGACATCACTGAGGCAAATTTTAATAGGAAGTATGCCTGGGTCATCACACAGAAGCTGTGGTCCAGGAGAATCAGGCTGCATCTCATGTTGGAAGCTAAGTTTAGCAATGTGTGAGAGTCTCCTATGTGGTACAAGTTTTGAAGGTAATAAAGATAGAAGATTAAGAGTATGGAGAGTGGCTGAGACTTGGCACCATGTGCCAGGGTCAAGTTTTTGAAGTGAGAACCGAAGAGGCCATTGGAGAAGGCACAGCTTCAGCTGCAATGAAAACCCAAGAGGGGCGGGTGCTAAACTATGGAGTATATGCTAAGGACAGTAGCAGGTATGGAACCATCCCAAGCCTAAGACAACATGTGTGTGCTCCAAATGGTAGAGTGAAAAAGTGGGACTGCCCAAGTCTTTTGGATTCAAGAAGGTGATGAGTGAGTCCCAGGTGCCAGAGACTGAGCTATAGAACGGGCATTTGCACTGCTGAATTTTGACTCGATTATAACTATTCCAAGATTCTTGTCTCTCTTTAATCCCAGCACTCGGGAGGTAGAGGCAGGTGGATCACTGTGAGTTCAAGGCCAGCCTGGTCTACAAAGCCAGTCCAGGTCAGCCAAAGCTACACAGAGAAACCCGGTCTTGAAAAAACAAAACAACAACAAAAAAGAAAAAGAAAAAGAAAAAGAAAGTAAATAACTTGATTTTTTTTTTTGCAAGAGTCCACAGTTAAGAGACTTTGAATTTTAAAATAGACATTGAGCTATTAAAGTATTGAAATATTTTGAAGTCTATGAAACTTTTAAATTATATTGTGTTTTGTATGTATTATGATACCAATATGTGAGCTTGGGGACAATAAATACTTAAAGGGATGTGCTTGTGTGTCAAGATGATAAGAAGTGGGATTTCCTAGATAGCATAAGCTGTCAATTTGACACAGCCTAGAGTAACTTGACAAATGACTAGATCAGATTGGCCTGCGGCTATGTCTATGAGGGATTGTCTTAATTGAATAGTGGTATGAGGTGACCAAGCCTACTGTGGGAAGCACTATCCTTAGGCAGATGGGCCTGAATTGTGTAAGAAGTCATATATATATATATACATATATATCACTGAATGATGGAATGAAAGTCTTGTCTACACATCAGTCTGATTATAAAATCTGTTAGTCACAGACACAGTGGGTCATGGATTGAGTAGAGAGTTGAGAGACTAAAAGTTGGAGCCTGTGAGGCTTCATAGACCCCCAAACATCATAGGTTATTTCCATTGCTCTTGGTTATTCTCTAAAACTTGGCAGTGAGACCCTGTTGCTGAAGATACCACATACTTGAGCCATAGAACATGGAGAACCCGAGCTGGTACTGACCTGGAAACTGCATCCTTACTGGTTAGTGTTTATAGGGCTGGAAGGCGCTACACAGTCTACCATAGGGTCATTATTACCTAGCTGTCAGCTCTGTGAACTACAATAGTAAGTGTCCTGGCAAGATATGTCCTGGTGGAATTGTGGCATGAATAATATGGGAGTAAGCAATCTAATTGGGTTTAAAACTTGCTCTAAACAATATCTGGTGCCATTCTTGGGGCTACATAGGTCATAGGCCATAAGGGAGAACCCACTACCATTCCAAGGAACTATCTACAATTAATAACTGATGAAAGAGGGAGAGTTGGCTTTATTTAATGCTGTGGTCCCTGGTAAGTTGACCATGCTCCAGCTCCATTGGATGGCATCACATCCAAGGGACGATGACATCACAAATTGGACTTCATGTTTTGTTTTATTTCTTAAAGAGCATATGAAGTTGAGTGGCCAGGGAAGGGGGTGGATCTGAGAGGGGTTAGAAGAGGAGATAAAAGTGATCAAATATGTTATATAGAATTCTTGAAGAATTAATGAAAATATTTTTAAATTAATTTCCAAGTTTCTGATCTTCTCACTAAATCTTGCTCATGTCCCTTAGGACTTGAGGACACTGATACTGTCATCATCGGTTCAAATTCCTCGAAGTTTGCCCTTGCAATTTAGAATTCAGTTTCTCAGCAACTAGATAAACACTTCTCTGTCTGGATGTCCTTGATGCCTTGGAACTTTTCTACCTATATGTGCATTCAAGGAACTGGAAATGCACAATATTCTCCCTCCCTTCCCTCATTCTGTCTCTCATGGTCGCTATTTCTCTGTCTCTGATTCTCTTTCTTTCTTTCCCTCCCCCCATCCTTCTTTCCCTCCCTTCCTCCCTCCTTCCAAAACACACATTGGAACCTTAGCCCCAAGATGGCAGTAGAAAAAAGTAAGTCTTTCAAGAAGTAATTGACTTGTAAGAATGCAGGCTTTGGGTAAATTTAGGACTTCCAGAAATGAGAGTGAAGGAGTTGGTGCCCCTTTGCCCTCTGCCTTGCATCGTGTGAGGAAACAGTAAGAGGGCACTATACTGGAAGCAGAAAGTAGGCCTTTGGACACCATATCTGTTGGCCACTTGACCTTGGCCTTTCTGGCCTCTGTGGCTGGTAATCAACAGCTTACCAAGTCTCAGTTATTATCACAATAGAAACAGACATGGACACTTGTACAGTTCTAAAGGGCATGAATTGCCAGCGGAGCCAAGCTCCAGTCGCCCACTTATGATGCTCCTGTTGCTGGCTACCCTCCCATCATCCTCTCATTGCTTCGCCAACCTACTGGGGGTTTTTATCTTCAGGTAAATCATGCACTTGAGTCATCAGGAAGATTCAAACCCGAAGTGGGGACCTTTCATATTTTCTTCCTAGCTCTTTACTATCCATGAAAGGAATGCCCAGAAAGGACACAAGGTCCACACAGAGACGGAGCCGCAGAGGTTTAGAGCTGAGGCCTCTTCTCAACATCAGTGCAAACCCGAGCAAGCCTTTGTGTTGGGTGCAGGGAAGGTTCCTCCAACCTTCTCTAGCACGGGCAATGGGAGCCAGAGGCCGGGTTTTGAAGTCTCTGCCTTCCCACCCATGAAAGGGCAGTCTCATCTGTTTTCTCTGAATGCTTCTTTTGACCATCAGGTCCAAAGAAGCAGAGTTAAAACACCTTTTGACTCCAGAGGAAACTTTTCACCCAGCACTTTTGAGCTTCTGGCACTTTGGGAAAGAGAGAACAAGAGAACATGATGGGCTTGTGTTTCCAGTGAATTCTGGGGGAATGAAATAATGATCTTGGCCCTGACGACAAAGGACAAATTTAATTTACATGCTCCGGGCCGAATATGGAAAAATCATTTAAACCGAAACAAGAAAAGTCCAAGCTGCAAGTCGATAGTGGCTAACATCACACATCCCAGTGGTATGCGCTGGAGCTACGCTGCTCCAGCATTCCCCGTAAGTGAGCGTATTTGGCCTTGTGTTGTCCAGGGAGCTGTGAGGGTCAAGTCTCAAGTACCATGCTGAGTGTGCCAGCATTCCCTGTAAGTGAGCATATTTGGCCTTGTGTTTTCTGAGGAGCTGTGAGAGTCAAGTCTCAAGTACCATCCTGAGTGGGCCTTGTCTCTGCTCAGAGGATATATTTATCCACAGTTTCTCTCCAGCCGTTCTCTCATTTCCTGAACTTCCCAATCTCTCTAACTTCTCCTCATAGCCCAGGCCTTGGAGCTGTCCTTATTTGTAACTTCTTAATTTAGACACAACCCAGTAGAAATGTATACAACGAACAGAGGAGAAGGTCTTATTTTAGCCAGAACTTCTGAGGCTGAGAATGGGCTGTCAGTTGAAAAGGGCCAGAGTCTCAATTCTGATGGCCTGGGCCACCGGAGGAGTCTCTGCTTGGAATGAATAATTTACATGCTCCATGCAGGGAGATGTTTATGGACACAATCTATGCTTCCTTGGCACCATTCTCCATGAAACTCAAGCCGTCCTGGAGATTGTAAGTTGAGCAATGTCCTAAGGATTTATAAAGATGCCCATAACCAGAAACCTTAAGTGCCTTCTACACACACACATACACACACACACACACACACACACACACACACACTCATGCACATTTGTGTGTTTGCATATACATGCATGCACACATGCACATGCACAACTCAGGGAACATTAAAGATAGCAAGACGGTAGTACCAGGGTAGATCTACTTGAAGATCTAAAAGACAAGTCAGCGAGAGACCCCAGGAGCAGGTGGAAAAGAAGCCAGCCATCTGGCACTCCACCACCTCACAGCTTGTTGCAGACTAGTGCCACCTCCAAATAAATTCCTATGGCTTTGAAACTCGGTGTTTATATTTGTACACGTTTCTGCTCTTGGCTGTGTGCTTTGCTCTTACATCTCTGTTAAACATAGAAAGCCCTTTGTGCAGCTATTCCCAAACTGTCTCACTTCACCATGCCCATGATGCCTCAGTGACTTTTCTGCATGACCTCTGGGCTAATAAAATGTTTAGCAGTTGGACTGATTAGGTGGTTAAATGCAAACAACTTTTTAAGTATTTATGTTCTGACAACTTAATAGTCATTGGAGAAAATACACACATATAGAAATAAGCATATTTAATCCATGTTTGACTATTGATTTATAGCATGTATGTACCTGCTGGATATTCCCTAAATTCTCCCACCTTGGAATTAAACGGGATACAGCCTGTGCTACTTGGTGTATATCTCACATCATGACGACCAAACATGTGGCTGTACTAAGACACAATCACACTGATCCATGTCGTACTATCCAAAACTGACATGGTGGAGTGCAGTTGTGTGACATATCTCAAGCACTGTGCTTCCTTCAAATGTGTTTAAAAATCAGTGTCATTTCCATCAAGTCACTGGATACCATGGGGAGCACTGAAGTGCAGTTTGAAAACTGTGGTTTGTGGGATCATTTATCTAAGACTTGTTCATGTATGTGTATACACACACACACACACACACACACACACACACACACACACACACACACACACACACCTGCCTGTGCCCTGGGTACCTGCTGCAAAGAACCTTGACCCACTTCAGCCGGCTCAAGTTCCTCAGTCTTCTTAGTCTGCTGTCCACTTCCAACTTTCTTCCAGGGAGGCTGGAAACACATACTAAAAAACACAGCCTAAACTAACTCAAGATTCCCAGACCTTACAAACCAACACAACAACAAAAGTCCCATGTAATATGAAAAATCCAGACAATATGTCTCCCTCCCTAGAAAAATACAATCTTATAGTGATGATCTCCAACAAGGGAAACTTAGACAAAATTCAAGACACAGAATTCAAAAGAATTACAATTACAGACATGTTCAAAGAGTACAAAGAGCTGAAAGAAGAAATAAATGAACGAATGAATCAAGAATACGCACAACTAAACTAATAACCCCAAACCACAAGCAACTGAATGAATTAAAGAAGACAATTCAAGATGCAAAAATAAAAGAATAATAAAGAGATAGAAATATTGAAGAAAGCCTATAGTAAAATGAAGACAGACATTACAATTTCAATTAACCAAAGGAAAATAAAATTAATGGAAACCTTATCAAGAAAATGGATCATGGGATAGACAGGATATGAGGGCTTAAAAATAAGATTGAGGAACGGGATCATTCACACAAAGAAAATGATAAATTTAAAAAAGAATACATAAGCAGAAGATGAAGGATTTTGGGGCATCATGAGAAAATAAAACAAGTATAAGCATAGGAGGAAAATTCCTGATCAAAGAAATAGGAAATGTTTTCAATAATAATCATAAAAATTAGTCCATAAATCTTGAGAAAGGGATGCACATATATGTATGAAAAAGACCCCAAAAGAAATTCCCTGTAATACATTACAATGAAAATACTAAAATCACAGAATAAAGAAAATAGAATAAAAGCCCTAGGAGAAAAAAGACAAGTCTCAAGGAAAAGGCAGGCCCAGAGAATAGCAGCTGAGCATGTGACAGGAAGTTTTAAAGCTGGAAGGGCCTAGGAAGATGTACTCAAGCTCATGGAGATCAAAAAAATGAGAGACAAAAAAGGAGACTCAACCATAGATACCAATAAAATTCAAAAACATATGACCATGAACTTTAAATAGCTATATTCCACTAACCCACCAAAACCAAACCAAGATGCAATGAATAATTTAAATATAAACTATAACCAATAATGAGACTGAAGGAGGAGTAAAAATTCTTCTAACTAAAAAGGCCCAGAACAAGATGGACATATTACAGAATTCTACAAGGCCTTCAAAGGACTAACACCAATACTATTCAAATTAATCTACACAATAGAAAGTGAGGAAAGTCACTATTGGGCTGGAGAGATGGCTCACAGATGGCTAAGTGGTTTAGAGCACAGACTATTTGACTTCCAACACCCACATGGTGGCTTATGACCAAGTGGAACTGCATTTGCAGGGCATCTGACACTCTCTTCTGGCCTCCATAGGCATAGGTATCCACATGATACATAGAAAAGCTCACACGCATTAAACAAACAAACAAAGAATAAATTTAAGCCAATATTACCCTGATACCAAAACCAAACAAAATACAACAACAATAAAAGGAAAATTACAGACCAATCTCCCTGATGACCATAAATACCAAAATTCTCAATAAAATACTTGCAAACAGAATTCAGGATCACATCAAAACTATCATTTACCTCAATCAAGTTAGCCACATTTTAAGGGTACAGGGATAGTTTGAGATGCGTATATCAATTAACATAATTAATCATATAAATGCAATAAAAAATAGAAATCACATAATCATCTCAGTAGATACAGCAAATACCTTTGACAAAATAACATGTCTCTATGATAGGGCTAGGAATGGAGGAAGCACACATCAACACAATAAAGGCTGTTTGTCACAAACCTATAGCCAGCATCAAACTAAATAGAGAAAAGTTCAAAGCATTCCCACTAAAGAACAAGACATGATTGTCTACTCAACTTCTATTCAACACAATACTGAAAGCTTTACCTAGAGCAGTAAACAAGAGAAAAAAATCTACAATACAGGAAAAAATATTTTCAAGTATGCCTTTTTGCAGATGATATAACCTTCCAAAGACTCAACAAAAAAATCACAAAATTTCTATATACCAATGACAAGCATGCTGAAAAAGAAATCAGTGATATAATCTCATTCAAAATAAAAACCCAGGAATAAATTTAACCAAGAAAATGAAAGACGTCTACAACAAAGATCAAGACCCCAAAGAAAGAAATCAAGAAAGGCAGCAGAAGATGGAAAGATCACCATCGATCAGAAAATCAATATTGTGAAAATATCCGTGCTACCAAAACTAACCCACATATCCAATGCCTTCCCAAGCAATATCCCAGGGGCAGTCTTTATAGATATACAAAAAAGCCTTAATATTTATATGGAAACACAATAAACAAAGCAGTCTAGGAAACTATATACTGAGGGAGGTATAACCATGCCTGATTTCAAGTTACACAGCAATAAGAGCAGTACAATTAAGCCACAAAGCAAACACACAGATCACTGGAAAGGAAAACGAAATCCTAGATATAAATCCACACAACTCCAGCTTCTCTTGAAAAAACGAGCATCATCAAGTGGAGCTGAGAAACCTGGGTATCAACGTGGAGAAGAATGACAGTAGGTCTCCACCTCTTACCCTAATGAAGCTCAACTCCAAATGGAGTAAAAGCCAAACTCTGGGGCCAAGAACCCTCATGCTGCCAGCGGAGAAACTAGAGACTGTGCTTTCCCATGCAGACATAGGCATGCATTCCACATAAGACTCCAATAGCACAAGAAATGGGACCAGCAATCAACATATGGGGTCTGGTGAAGCTAAGATGCTTCTCTATAGCAGAAAAAGCTGTTAATTGAGTGAAGAGGCTGCCAACAGGATGGGAGAAAATATTTGCCAGCTATACATCTGATAGACAGTAACTAGAATATACAAGGGACACACACACACACACACACACACACACACACACACACACACACACACAAAACCCAAACTCCAAGAAAACAAACAGCCCAATTAAAAAAATGGGTTGTGGTACTGAACAGAGGGTTCTCCAAAGCAGAAATGCAAATGCTTAGGAAATGCTGTTAAGAAACCTTCAATATCTGAAGACATCATAAAAATGTAAATTAAAATTACTTTTTAAAAAATCTTGGTTTTTCAGGTCAGGGTTTCTCTGGGTAGCCTTGGCTATCCCAGACTCACTTTGTTGACAAGGATAAAACTCACAGATCTACCTACCTTTACCTCCCCAAGTGCTGGTATTAAAGGCTGTACCATCACATCTGGCTTTAAAGTGGCCTTTAAGATTCTATCTCACCCAAGTCAGAACCAGAATGCAAATGGTAATACATGCTGGCATGGATATGGGTAAAGGGTAACACCTATGCAGTCACTGCAAAACAATACAGACTCTTGCCCTTCCACCATCAGCACCCATTGCTAAGACCGTAGTGCTGAAAACACCTCAAACCATGGATTCAAGTTATAGAGAAATCAATATGAAACTAAATTGGAAACTTCCCTTGCTGCCTAGCTTGCAAAGTGCCATATGTCACTATTCAGTTTGCTGGTGGAGTAAGAGATAAGATTTCTTATGCAACTGTGAACTCTTTGAACTACAATACCAACTTTCCAGGAAAGGTATGCCCACTGGTAACCAATGTCTCCATAATTATTTGAGGCCCATTCAAGTGGCTGGTCTCTATGGCTTGCAGGATCCCCACCAATGACTACAGTTGCCAGCCCTCTTCTTACCTAGGTGGAATCATGTGGCTGAAGCCCACCAACTAGTGAAAGGGGTGAAGAATTCAATTCCAAGTTCAGATCCTTTATTACCACTAGGAAGACACACACAGCCCATAACCAAACATGACTGACCACCCTCATTTCATTTTGTTCCCTTGTTCCATCTATCTCCTGGCTTCTTTGTGAAGCCATTTATTTTGGTTAGATGTCCCCTGTGGGGATGGGAAATGAAAGCCACACTCCACGAGAGACAACAGAGGATAGCCACAGGATGAAAAAGTAGAAAGAAGAGTCAGTGCCAAAGTCATCATTAAAAATGAATAGAAGCAAGAAGCAGTAGTATATAAAGTTGCCAGAAGGCAGCCTTTAGCAACAGTTCTATCGTATAAGCTCCATGTCAGCCTGGTAGTGATGCTGTTGCCTTGCCCTCCTCGCCAACTATGAAGAATCTCAAGAGAAAACTGATAATTGCCCTAGGAACACAACACTTCAGAGCTTATCTACTGAGCTCAGGAATAGCCTGAGAAATACAGGTACTAATCCTATCTCAAACATCCTTCAGAGTGGACAGCCATCATCCTTCAGTGGAGAAGGCCATGTAGATGAGAACTCCATCAATACTGAAAGTTCACAGATCTGGAAGATGATGAGCAGGCAGAAATGAAAAGATCTCAGAGACAGATCCTGCCTCGCACCTCATCCTCTCTTCTCTACACCAGCCTTTGGCAAACAGAGTCTCTTTCTGTGCGTTCAAGCCTCTGCCAGTGAGAACCCTTCTTAATCCCCAAGAAGAGACTAAGAAACGCCCTCTATTTTTAAACATATAGTTATTAACTATTTTCAGAAGAGTGCTCAGGGTAACTTTGAGCTGTGGAACATGCTAACAAGCTACCAAGAGCCTACAGGAAAATCTGGATGCATAACTCCTTGGCCCACAGGGAGAGACTCAGACAAGGCCCTCCACTCTGTTCCTGGGGCCTCCTGCTACTGCATGCTCTGACAGTCACTCAGCTTCCCCATACTGTTGTCCCAGCCTTGTTGAAGGCTGTACACTTTTGCATAATTTATTCCACATGTTTGTTTGTTGGACCTGCCAGAGGCATATGTCGTAAATGTTTCAATGCCTTAACTTTTGATGGGCTTTCTTTAGAAATGACTGTCCCCAGGGTGGTACACAGAACACTAAATTAACACCCCTCTATCCATGCTCCTCCTCCTGGCCCAGGTCCCTTAATTTCAGTGTTCCCCATAAAACATTCATGGCCTAGAACATCACAGGTAGTGCCGGGCAGGGCTGGGGGTTAGGTCCTGCATCCATGGCCTAGAACATCACAAGCAGTGAGGGGAAGGGCTAGGAGTTGGGTCCTGTATCCACATTGAGTAAATATTTGGTGAAACAAGTTCAATGAGGTAACTCCCAGAATTAGTTAAATAGGATTTTTGTTTGGAAGTCCCCCTTCCCCACACTCACTCACTTTCTTCCTCCTCCTCTTCCTCCTCCTCCTCCTCCTCCTCCTCCTTCTTCTTCTTCTTCTTCTCTTTCTCTCTCTCTCTCTCTCTCTCTCTCTCTCTCTCTCTCTCTCTCTCTCTCTCTCTCATCACACAAATATTGGTTTGGTTTTTGTTTTTCAAGACAGGGTTTCTCTGTGTAGCCTTGGCTGTCCTGGAACTCACTTTGTAGACCAGGCTGGCCTCGAACTCACAGAGATCAGCCTGCCTCTGCCTCCCAAGTTCTGGGATTAAAGGCGTGTGCCGCCACCACCACTCAGCCCACACAAATATTCTTAACAGCTCAATGGCTTAGGAATGGTCTGAGTGGGTGAGTCTCTATCCATTCACAAAGTCACGTGTGAGCATTCTTGTGGTTTTCCCAAATGTTTAACCCTCTAGTCTCCGATAACCTTTCACCTCTTTACCCAAGCCAGGGTCCATGGTGTGCATGGTCTGCAGCTAACAGACTTTAGAATCAGGCCAATGTACCAACTGGACTTTCATGCCAGTACTCTGGAAGATGCTCTCAGACCCACTCTCTCTGTGATATCTAATCTATCCCCACCACCAACTCCATCCCCACTGCATGCATGTCTGCTCCCTGACTCAGGATACTGATTTCTAAGGCCCATCATCCCCAGAATGACCTTTTGAATGACCTTTTGTTATATTGTGCTATTAGGAGGTTCTGGCAGATACCTGGAGGGTGGGGTCTTGGGGGGATTTGAGGTGACTCTCCCCCAGTGTTCTTTGTGCTTTAGACCATGCCTCCAGAGGGTTTGCTCTTCCTGCAGGGTTCCAGTTCCTGTAGGGTGGTCATGACTCCCGGTTCTGATGGCATCACTACCCTTTTTGTCCTTCCATTAGGAGTGAGTAGCAGCTCTCCATTGTTGCTAATCTCCCCTTGCCTCAGTGTCCCCATATTCGCCTCAGCATCACTTCCTCTGACGCCTTTATAATTAACTCCTTGTGTTATGATCCTCTCCGTGGCCCTGTGTAGAATGAGCTTTGCTTTGGGGGCTGCATGATATTACAAAGTTTATGGAAGTAAAGGATGCATAGGATGAACTCTCAAGAGGGTTGGCAAGCAAAGCCCAGCTCAGCTGCTCAGTCTTGCCGCGCATGTCTGGCATCCTGCTTCAACTTAGAGCTCTGCCATCTTACATGAACAACTAAGGAGAATAGACCGGCGGTAGGGGATTTTAGGAAATTGCCAAACTGTCTAGATAAAGATTCTGTCTGCTCAGGAAGCAAACCCAACCAACTCTTTTATTAACAGCTCCAGGCTCCATCATATTCTTACCTGTCTGTGCTTATCTTCCTGAATTCCTCTTACTGTCTGCTTGCTGAATGCTGAGCAAGCTCTACCCACTGGCTGCCTTGAGCAACTCTTTAGTGACTCTGCTAAGATTCACCCAGAACCACTAACCAGCCATCACTCTTTCTCCTACCAGGCTTCCAAAGAGCACTATAGTCCTCCCTATGCCTTTCACTTAGGGAGGCAACAAACATGACTTTTTAGGGGTGTGTAAGGATCTTTTAAGGGAAGACCCCGGAGCTATAACGTAAAAGAACACTATGGATCTACCACATATAGATTAGATTGAGCCAATGGTTGTCCTTACTGAATTTCCACTTTCTCATCTCAGAACGGGGAACCAATAAGGTTTGAGACTGAAATGAAATATTACTGTAAAGTGTTAAGAACATCACCACTCTATAAACGCTACTGGTATCATCATTATTACCATTTCTTTGATGTCAAGGTCCCCGAAAGTCACTATAAAAGCACCTATAAGAATAGGCAAGTTAATGCTATGAAAGTTACACAATAGGCGGTCCAGTTGCTTGGGTGATAGGCTGCTGGCCAACACCATCAAGGCCTCATCACCAACCCTTAGAAGGGCAGAGGCTCTAATGCCCAACTTCCCCATGTGACAAAAGGGACAGAAGAGACCTGTACTGTATGGTGAAAGGGTTGTGGACACTTAGGCTTCTGACTTAGAGTGTGCTAACGTCTTGGTCTAACCACATTGACCCTCCTCAACAAGGATGCATACGAAACACCTTATCACAGGGCAGACATGCCATTTCTAATGAGTGTTAACATGATAAAATGTTAATTGTTGTTGTTGGGGAAATTTTGTATTTTTTAATCAATGGATATATCTAACAACTTAAAGTTGAAAGATGATTTTTTTTTCTTCTAAGATCATGCATAAAACAATTCCATCATCACTATTTCTACCCAACACCATGTATACCAGAATAAAACTGATTGTTTAAATATAAATTTGTTCATTTATAGTAGGTTAATTTTTGTGAGAATGCAAAATAATTCAATAGGTAAAATACTACTTTAATAGACAATAGAGTATCCAAGTGTTCATAAACCCAAATGTAAGGGCTAGAACTATACATTTCTCATGAGCATTGAGCAACACTGAGCAAGGCAATAATTGTTTTTCTTTTTAATATGGAACATTTCACAAATTTGTGTGTCATCCTTGCACAGGGCCTATGATAATCTTCTCCATATTGGTCCAATTTTAGTACGTGTTGCTGAAGCGAGCACTAGGCAATGCACATGACACAAAAGTACAAATGACAAAAGGAAAAATAGGTATCTTGTGATTTAAATGGCATCATCAATAAAATAAAACATAAATTTTTATAAACTATATGATCTGATATAGGTCTAGCATCCCGAATATATAAAAAACACTAATAATTTTATAATGAAAAACCGGTTCACATAATTTTTAAATAAATGGAGGATTTAACTAGACAACCTTCTGAAGAAGTCAGAGAAATGATCAGTCACACAGAAGCATGTGTTCTGCACCATTATTCATTAAGGAAATGCAAATTAAAACAATAATGGGATACCACCTCATATCACAGCAGACCTCAACACACCAACAGAACATTAGTTGCTTTGCATAGCTTGGTAACTGGGCAGAGCAACAATTTCTAAAGTTTATTCAAGTCTTTGCTTTGTTTTGCGTTGCTTCACTTTGCAGTGTTTGGGAGCGAACCTTGGGACTTGTATGTTTTAGACATGAGCTCTATGCCCAGCTGGGTCCAGGATTTCTAGTTGGAAAAAATAAAACTGCTTTGAAGATATATTGCAGGGAACAGCTGCAAAAAAATCTATGGTGGCACCCAAAGCTACTGAACTGAATGGCTATGTTCTGGCTTTTGGTATTTTGGTATTTTGGTATTTTGGTATTTTGCATGGACTAGATCCCATGCAGCTCAGGCTGACCTGGAACCCATTAAATAGTGGAGGAAGATGACCTCCAACCCCCAATCCTCCTGCCGCTGCCTCCCAACTACTGTGTGGACCACCATGCCTAGATTGAACCAGGGTGATCTTTAAAGTATGAGAATTAAATCTCTATTTTAAATGTACATGGTATGTTTGAAATAGAAGGGAAAACAAAAATAACGCTGTGCCTCTGGAATTAAACAGAACCAATGACTGGCTGCCCCATGAAAATAAGTGTGTGCCCTGTGCCAGTATGAGCCTCGGTAAAAAGCGGTGTTCCTATCCTTCAGTAGGGAGGGAGGTATGGAGAGAAGATGGAGCCTCAGGGGAACAGCTGAGCCACTGGGGTGACAGAAGGGCATCCACGCCCAGCTAGACGTTGGTTCTTCATTCCACTCTGTGCCTCAGAGAAGGTGCCTTTCATAGCCTTCTCCTGCTCCCTGATGCCCCAAAGCATGTTCTGCCATGAGTACCGACCACAACTCTTTCCTCCAAGCAAGAGGAGCATGCGGTCCACCAGATATCAGTGTAGCAACATGTCCACCATCAGCATCGCCCATCAACGGTTAGATTTATAGCACAGGAAGAAGCATTCACACTATTACCAGAACTGAAAGAACCCGAGAAGGCTCCTGACAACCAAACATGGGCCGTGCTTATCTTACACTGCGCGCTGGGAAACTCATTTCCTCCCACTGCCCATAAGGCATTAGATCCTTGAGCTCTGCATCCTCAACAGCGTAGTGAAAAGAGATGCTGAACACTACAGCATAAACATATGCATTCATTCATAATGCATTCAGGTGTTTTTTAATTATTCATAGTTCCTGAAAGTCATCTGACCTATCAGGCATATATATATTCAAGCAATGTTTATATGAGAACCACAGCCCCAGTGTACACAATTCCAGCTCATTGGCGTTCCCGTCTATGCAATTAAAATGAAATGAGTTGGGGCTGCAGAGATGGCTCCGTGGTTAAGAGCACTTCCTGTTCTTCCAGAGGAACCAACTTTGATTCCCACCACCCACATCAGGCAGTTCACAGCCACCTGTAACTCCTGCCCCTCCAGGAGGCTCAGAGGACTCTGGCACCTACACTCACATGAGCATACACACATAGCTGTAATTAAAATTATAAAAATTGTTTTAAAAAATCAAATGTGCCATTGGTCAATAAAAGTTACATGTGATTTCTATAAAGTTATCCACTGTATATTGTTCTAGAGTAAGGGGGAGGGGGGAGTTGCATTTGGTTTGCTGAAGCTGACAGAACACAGAAAACCAGCTCTGTGGTGGAGGTGTCAGTGACAATTAGTCTTTTAAGACCAAATTCACCGTTTTTCCAAATAATTGGTGTTCTTGGACTTTCTCTTAGTGTAGAGGAGGAAAAAGAAAACAGACCTCTACCTCTTCTATTTAAGTCTTTCTCTTCCCCCGCCCTAACCCCTCCCTCTCTCTCCCTCTTAATGCTAGTATTCTGGGCTCAAAAACACCACATTCTTCTGTTTTGGTGTTTGCATAAATTTGCATGTTAACATGAATGGCTGCAACTTAAAGAATGTAAAATATAATGAAATATGAATTTATATCCAGGATGAAGAAAAGACACATTGAAAAACAACAGATTTTCACTCTTGTTGATTTTTCCCCCCCAGAAATCAGATTTAGGAAAGACATAAACACACAATCTTGATTTAAAAGCAGGGCGGCACTCAAAGACAGGTACTGCCAAGGAGGGCCCCCCTCCACCTCCCTACATACACACACACACACACACACACACACACACACACACACACACCATGCGCATTTACAAATCACAACAATTCCTTAAGCTCAGAGAGCATGCTTAGCATCGCCTTCCTCCTGCAGCCCACCCAGAAGAAGGAAATGCACGAAACATCCTGTAAGTAGCTCAAGCAAATACAGGCACACATTTGCCTCTGTGGACCCGAAGGACCACTTTCTCCTTTATCCTTTGATTTCCCAAGTGCATTCTGAGGACTGTGGCATAATGAATGGGTAAGTGCAGAGGCAAAGGTGAGAACTCCTGGCATAGGAGCATTTATTGGCTGTGCGACGTCTAGCCACGGACATAATCTTTAGATGTAGATTTTCTTCATGAGCTCTCCTATTTATATCATTTTTTACCAGCCTCGAAGATTTATCATGAGAGTAACTGTGAATACAGTGCACTTACGACAACGGCTGTTGTGGAACAAAGACCCGGGAAGGGTCAGGTACCGTGTAGTGGCAGATGGTACTTAGGTAACACTGTCCACAGGGCCCAGTTTTGCGATGGGTTCTCTCTTCTCCAACATGCCCTCTCATTCTGCCCACACAGAACCACAAGGACCTCAGTGGATCTAGTTACCGAGAAGGCTGTTCCGCCAGGAACTCGGGCTACAGGATCATGGGAGACATCGAACTCTCAGTCCATCCTGTCCACAGTCACTCCTTTTCACAGCCAGCGTCCCATCACTAGGGTTCCCAAATAGCACAACACCAGGCACTAACAAACATCAGAAAGAGCTATGAGCACAGCCTCTCACCTCATCGTCCTCCGGTGAGTTGGAATCCAGTTTCTGAACCACCGACTTGCCGCTCTCCTTTAACAGTTTCTCTCGTACTTTCGTTTCATACTCTGGCCGGGAGTGTTCCTACACCACAGAGTCAGGAAACAGAGTTAGTAAACAGGAAGGAGGGCGACCTGGGTATGTGGATCAGAACCAGACACCACAAGTACATCAAACTGGGTTGAGGAATGGGCGCTATCAGATACAGGAATTGCCACATGACACAGTTACAGGGAGTCTATACCAAGACAACATTGCAAGGAGAAATGAGACATGGGACACTTATTGTCACACTGAGAACCAAACCTGGGAACGTTCCTGGGGTTGGCGCCGGTGTTGAGAAAGGAAAGAGAAAATGTTAACTGGAAAGCTGATATGCCAAGAAGCTACATATTTTGCAGAACAGTAAGACAAAGACAGGAGAGCTGCACTGCCCCCTCCTAACCATGTCGCTGTACCTCAGTCTCACCTTCAAGGAGCCCAGTCCCTGCTAGAAAGAGTTGTGCCCACAGCTGGGTGTTTGAGGAAGCAACAATGCCTTCTGTTCCATACTTCTGCAGGCTAAAATGGTAGCCAATAAACACTGAAGTCTCAAGGTGGTCATGGAGGGAATCTTAAAATTCATGGCCTAGACCTATCTGTGCAGCATAGGTGAGCAAGTCACCCATGGGTGAATGCGGCATGCAAACACAAAAGAGATGTCATTAAACTGCTCTGCCAATCCACCCTGGATTAGCAATCACCAGGCTCCCAACAAATGGAGCACTGCCAAATGAAATCACTACATACATTGGACTAGGAAGATTCACAGCTTACTTCAAAGGGGACTTAGCAGTAGGCAGTAGGCCTCTCTGAAGGCCTTCCCACACTGGCTAGCTTCAAGATGAATTCCTATGGTATGAGGATGCTGTGTTCTTTGTTTTCTGATGACCCCTAAGCACAGATTAGGGTGCAGGGGGTCCTGCTATTGAGACAGCACATATTTCTTTGCTACCACCTATATGTCAGAGACACTAGAGACCAACTTGCTAGACATCTTACTAGTCTCTGGCTTTCCTGGAAAATGGTAGCATTGGCGAAGCTATGCAGGTGATTAAAGAGCATAACATATCATGGTGGGTGATGACACTTAAGTGCTTTTTCAGGCTCCCCACCATCACATGAGACCCACCCCTTTCAGGAGTCCTTCTCTAACTGCTGCAGTGTGCCACCAGCCAAGCTCTTCTCCAAATCACCGAGCTTTGTAGCTTACATAACACATTTTGCCCTTTTCCTGTGTCTGGACCCATGCAAGCATCTTGTTTTCTTCTGAAGGACTGGCTGCCTGTTTTAGATTCTCTTGCCTCTCACAGTGATTGACAGCTCTGAGTGCCAGAAAGGTCTCTACAAGGACAATGATACAAGCTGAGGTCTGAAAAGCTGACAGAAGACCCCATTTCTATACAATGAAAGCCACTGAGGATATTTAAGGCTTAATGTGATGGATGAGCAGTAAAAGAAAGATGGATAGGCAACACTTCCATACTCCCAGAATACCAGGGACTTTGTGTGATTAAAAAAAGAGAGAGAGAGAATGCTGTGATAATGACCCCACATCAAGGTACTAGCGATCTAGTGGGGCCTCTCTACAACAAAGATACCCTGGATGGACCCAAAGGCATCCTTCAGTTAACCCATTGGTGCTGTCCACAGGGACACCCACCCTATACTGACCCTGTAGGTTGGCCCTAGGGATTGACTGCTCACCCACCTCCTGAACCTCATAGGAAAACAAACTCCACTCTTTGTCTATTTGTATCCCAATTCACATGCTGGGCCTACACCAGCCTGTTTATTCCACTCCTACGTGTAGCAGGGAAAGAAGACAAATGGGCTGTGGCCTGTGTGTGCATCAGCTCCATCCTCGCCCCTGAGAAGGTGGGTGTTTCCTAGAGAAGATCACAGGGGGAAGAGCATCTTGAGAGGATCCCTACCTAGAAGAAGGCATCTGGTTAAAGCACAGAACAGTGCTGGACTTCTAGGACACCTCCCTTCCTCTCCCCAACACTTTACTAATACCCACATGCCTCCTGCCACTCATCGGAATGTAAGTTAAACATGCTCCAATATGCAGTAACTTGTATAAAGCCGAGGATTTCTATGCCAGTCACACATACGTTACCTAGCTGTCCTCCACTCCTTCCCAGGAGACACAGGTAAACAATCAATGCCAACCCTGATCTGGCTACCAAGTGGTACTGGTTCAAAATGGTTTGTCCCTCATTGGCTCCGCATCCCTGTCTCCTCCAGTCATCAGGCCTTTCTAGGCATCTTGCCATTTCTGATCTACACCCATAGCTTCCCAGATCAAGATCACAATTGCTGACTCCTTCCTTGGGATGCCTTATTCCCTCATTGCCCATTAAAACCCAAGATTTTTCTTTACAAGGTTTTGTGTCTGGTGAAAGTAACTGCAACCCACCCAGGGCCTGGACATACCAAGCAAACACCTTACTACTGAGCTATATACCAGCACTTTTAAAAACCATATTTTAAAATAGGATTTCCTCTTCCTAGCTTAACCAGATGAAAGTTCTTTGTAATTCTCTCCCTTCTACTCTAAATATTTACAGACCAGGCAACGCCCTGTTGAATGCAACCCTTTAGGGCTCAGGGATTAAGTTCCATATTCTATACTTAAGTTAGAAAATAGTCCATGATTAAGGTCCTGAATGGAAATTTTTGGTGCAGTCCAAAATAATGTGTTGGAGACAAAGCTGAATCTGACTTCCCTTCGCTTCATTCACACTGGCCCCAGGCAGCACACGTGTTAGGCACAGGATCCACCCCACATGGAAACCCCACTGGGAACGTTTTCTATGCCACAGGCAAACCCAACCTTGGCCAGGTCCCACTCAGCCCGCACAGAAGCTCCTCACCCATGTACCACCCAGAAAGTTGCCATGGCTCATTGGTTTAATCAGGAGAACAGAAAACACAGGTATAGACAAGGAATCTGCAGTCAAAGCCCACTTCTACCAGGGGCCTGGAGCAGGGATCTCCAAGATACTGAGTCATGGCTGATGCTTTTCTGTGTGTGAACAGGACTGCATGTCGTCTCTGGTAGAAAGCCAGCTTGCCCATGGCTCACATAGGCTTTGGGTGGCTGAGTGTTTCTTCTCCTCTCCTTCGGAGCCATCTGAGCTCCTGGCATTAGGAGTGTTCTTACACCCACCTCCCTATACTCAACCACATCCTCCTTCTCCCTCCTTCCTTTCCTCCTTCTCCCTCTCCTATTCCTTATCTATGCTTGGACAGAAAGTAATTCTAATAGGCTAAGTATGTCCTGACTGGATCTCCCCCTGGTAACCTAACTTCTACAGTTCTCTCCATTAGGAACATGTCAGTCATTGATCTCTAAGAAACAAACGGCACAATCCATATGCATAGTCTTCCATTGCTGCAGAGCTGTTGGTGGGACTGGTCCCAGATCTGGGGCTTAGCTGGAAGGATTGGACTAAGCTGGGTTCATTTGTTTATATCCAATCATGAAGTGCAGTAGGACAGGGCGCATACTATTCAAAACCCCTTTTTTTATTTTAAAAATTCTTTTAATTTTATGTGTATAGGTCTTTTGCCTACCCATGCACCTGTGTATCGCTTCCATGAATGGTGCCCTTGGAGGCCAGAAGAAAACATTATCTTCCCAAGAACTAGCATTATTGCTGGTTGTTAGCTGCCCTGTGGGTGGTGGCAATCTAACTCAGGTCCTCAGGAAGAGTAGCTGGTGCTCTTAAACACTGAGGCATTTCCCTGGACCTTGAAAGCCCACTTCAGACATGGAAAAGCTACATTAGCATACCTCTCCCTTCAGAGCACTTAATCAGCTTGCCCTGGATTGGGAGTTTCCATTCCAGGAGCGTGCAGCCCCTGCCACTTCTCAGACCATCTGCTCAAAGGCAAGTTGACTAATTATAGCATTAAAGATATGAAATGATAACATGCTGCAGACTTGGGGGCAACACGGGCTTACAAACAAGACTAACTTGGGAATTTCACTGATTTTCTGCTTAAAATATCAGGGCCACGGAGTAAGAGTCCAAGGCAAAGCATGCCGATGACCATAGGATGGTGGAGAGAAGAATTACTCTACAGCAGCCACCATAACACCCGTGGCTTGGCCTGCATGTGAGTTTTCACACCGTGGAATGGTCCCTGGACCTTCTAGATATAGTCACCCACTGTCACCCAAAGCACTCACAGTGCCAGGAGTCCCTGTCTGATACTCACCTTTGTCCTTTAGCCCATGTGCAGCATCAGTATTAGCAACCCTTATAAAGTCAGCTCATCAGAACCGTGGCTAATGTGCTAACTCTCAAAAGAGCCATAAAGGAAGGCTCACTTTAACATACCTTAAACATCATCTACCCACAAAAATTAGACTCGGAAGGAATCTCCCCTCCGCCCTCAGCTCATTTTCTCAATTTGTACAGTCTACTGAATCCTGACAAAGGGGCGTGCTGGGTCTTCCTTTGCTAGTCGCCCCAGCAGCCTTCATCTCTACTTCCTATACCTCCCCACCTTGACCTTCTCTGGGCTCACAGGCATTCTTCCAATCTTACATGCCCCAGCTCTAAACCAATGACTCATTCTTCTGTCTTCTTGGTCTCAAGGTTACTTGCTGCCACTTGTTTGTGAATCTTGGGCCATCCTACTTCTTCCAGAGTAGGGCTCCCTTATCTCCTCCAAACCCCTACACCTTAACAACTCAAAGGAAGAGAAAGCATTTGAACTCCCTCTTGGGACTTATACACCAGGACACAGCCAACCAGGCATGTCGTGACGACAGCTGACGAGCCAGTGACAGCTGATGAGCCAGTGACAGCTGATGCTGATGAGTCAACTTTATGCGACCGGCTCACTTCAGATCATCTAGTTCTAGGGTGAGAAGACACTGGGGGCCCAGGGAAGTGCGCAGAGGACTCACTTCTTCCTCTTCTATCCCAGTCAGGTCCCAGAAGTAGCCCAACCGCATCTGGAGCCTCTTCCAATTTTCCAGAAACATGGTAGCTTAAAAAGAAGGAAAAACATTCAATTAGGATTCTGGCTAGCCTTCCAGTTTACCAGGATAGGTGGGACATGCACTTACAGACACACTGATGACAAGAAATGAAAGAAATTTGGAAATATAAAGAAAACAAAACTGGAGGGGAGTTATAGTTTGGATTTAAAGGACCCCCCCAACAGCTACACAGTAAAGACTCAGTTGCCAGTTGATGAGCTTTGGGGAGGTGACTGGATCATGGTGGCTCAGGTCCCATCAATTACTCCATTGATGGGTTCATGGTGATACAGTCTATTGAATGGTAGTAGAAACTTAGGAGATGGTATCTAGTTGGAGGAAATGGGTCCCTCAGGTGTACTCATAGGGAAAACACCTTGTCCCCAGCTCCCCTCCTCCTCCTGTTTCTCCTTGCTTGCTGGTCCCCATGAGATGAAAGCCCCCACCACACACTCATATGTCATGACACTCTCCTTTCCTTCAGGTCCAAAGCAATAGAGCCAGCCAACCGTGGGCCCTCACCTCCGAAACCAGGAGCCCAGACAAATGCCCTCTCCTTGAGGTTGAATGGAAAGCTGACTCACACAGAGGTGTGTGCTTCTTTAATAAGCCTCATCCTGCCTGAGCGGATTATCCCTTCCTGAAGCTTAGTCATCACCCTCACTTCTCCCCCACCCAACTTACATAAGCCTTGCTCTCACTTTCTTACAAGCCTCTCCTGCTTTGAGCACGCACCAGTCAACTTGTAATTTTTCAGAAACCACCGATCCACACTGAAACACCTACAGTGAACAAAAGCTTTCGACACTGTTAAGCTGTTTGTCATTCAAGGCCCAAGTTGATCATGGCCCTAGGAACAGCACAAACAAAAGCTGTGGGCATCCAGGAAAGAGAGCTAGTTGCTGGAGAGGACACTTGCTTTGGATTCTAACAATTAATTATGGTAATGAAAACGGGGCAGGCAGGGGACAAATGAATCTTCCCCCCCCCCCCAATTAAATTATGGATCCTTAGGCTCTCTGGATATTGAAATATGTGTGTCTGGCCCAGACCTTTCACATGGACCTCTTCCATCATTTGCCATCATGCCTCACACCTGCATTGCTGATCCACTCATCCCTCAGCCCCCTCCATGCTCAACATCTCCATCCTCATCTCTCACCTCACCCTACAGGTTCCACTTTCATCCCATCCTGACCCAGCCCAACTCACTCTTCCCTCCATAATCCTATTATCTCCATGCGGCTGGACATCTGGGAAGGGATGGGACGTGACATTCCCCAGAGTCAACCGTCTGGCTCTCCATTGTCCATCCACCAGGCTGGTGGCCCTCACTGCACACCATGCTGGTACTGTAACTAGACTTGAAAGCTCTCCCTGAGATCCTAATGACTGTGTTAACCTCAGGCACATTACAGAACTGCGCATGATCCTATGCAGGCTGAACATGTAGCTTCTCAAAGCTACATTTATTCACTTGCAGCTACATGATACTGCCAGGATGTGTAGTTCTCTCCTTTGAAGCTTTGTTCCTGCGAGTGCATCTTACTCCTGAGACTGACACTGGCCTGGGGATGCTGTCCTGTTTCTCTTCACATGTATGCAGAGGATACACATATGGCAAGACTCTGAGTACTGATAAAGTAGCCTCTCCATGGAAGAAGAGAGGCAGACAGTGAGCAAGCAGAAAAAAAAAGCCAGAGAGTGATGAGCAGCGGTATCATGCAGGTGGAGGGAGGGCCAGTCCATGGTTATCTGCTTTACACACAAGTCTCACCCATCGTGGCAGGAATACCTCAGGGGGTATCATTTCACCCAGGTGAGGACACAGCTTAAGCAGCGTCCCCACTGTGACTGAGAGCACTGACTTCAGGGAACACTTAGTAAATATGGACAGAGCCAGGTCTGTATTCACTGGCTTTGGGACCCACAGCTGGTGAGGAACAGAATGGAGATGGTTTGAAGACTGTGTAGCCCTTAGCATAGCATTCCCTGCCTTCCTTTACAGTGATGAGCCCTTGATCTTTGCCAAGGCTGATAGGACTTCATTAGTCCTCTAGAGCTTAAGGCTAGGTCTGCAGAAGTCTGGGCTCAATGTTCTGACAGGCTGGGACTTCTGCAGACTAGTGTCTTCATGACGCAGGCATCTTCAAACCCTTTTCTCACTGTCACCTGACCTCAGCCTCTGTGTCTCTGCTCATCTCTCTCTCTCTCTCTCTCTCTCTCTCTCTCTCTCTCTCCTCTGCTCACAGCTGCTTCTTTCCAGCCCATTCCTGGCAAGCCTGGGCCACCCGACACTGCACCACTAATCATAATAATCTTGGTAATGAGAGGCATTACTGTAATTTTTAATTGTAATTTGTAGGCAATCATGCCTAGGGCTCTTGGCTGCTGTACCTAAATACACAATCACATAAAACACAGCAAGGCTACTTTAAAAAAAAAAAAAGCCCTGCCCTACACCAGGAAGCCCTGATACAACCCTACCTCTATGTACTACTTTCCAGGGGTGGGGGCAGTGAACTACTGAGGCACTCTTTACTAAAGCTATTGAATGCAGACCATGGGCAGCTGTTGGGGCTTGAGTCTGTGAAATGTAGCCGAAAACCTCGCTTTGCTGCAGGGAGTGGTGTGTTTCAGGAAAGTACGTGGAAGACCACGGGCCCAGGCTTTAAAGTGATAGCTACTCCACGGTGGTAGGTTCAACAAGACATGGTTTGTACTAAATCCAAAATAGAGCTCCAGATTGGTTCTACAGGATCTCAGGGTAGTTCTGACACGCTATGGGAGGCGCCTGTGTTTACCAGGCAGAAAGCTCATCTTCACCATTTTCTGCTGAGTGACAACTCCAGAGCTACAGGTCACAAGTTCCACCTCTTCCTATGTGCTACTATTTTGAAAGGCTGCCCAGGTACTTCTGGGAGTTCCCTAAGACTAAAAGCTACAGTGCCCCCTGGAGGCATTGTGTGGCGACCTGACAATACACCATCTTTCCAGACAAGCTTTGTCTCCTCCCAAGAAGAGATTCCCAGAGGGAATGGAGGATATCTGTGTTCCCGTCCCCTGGAAGCCACTGAGAACAGACTTCTCCTCCTTCTTTCTCTTCCTCCTCTCTCCTCCTCTTCCTCTCTTCTCTTCTTCCTCTCTTTCTTCCTCCTCTCTCTTTTCTTCTTCCCCTTTCTCCTCCTTCTCTTTGTCCTCCTTCTCTCTCTCCTCTTTCTCTTTTCTCTCCTCCTTTGCTTATCTTTCAGGAATTCATGACTCAGGCCCCACCATGGCAGGTCCTCCTGCCCCTGCAGAGGTGGGCATACATCAGATGGACTTTGCAGCAGCACTGTGGCCATGCTGAACTTTGATCCAGTGGATGCCCGCAGTCCTGCACTTTCACCAGTGAGTGCAAATCAGTGGTGGTTAAAATGGATGGAAATATGTTAACTTGGTCTCTTTTTGAATGCACAGGACTGTGTCATTCAGAACTTTCCAGTTAACATGGGGAGGGAGGATGTGTGTGTGTGTGTGTGTGTGTGTGTGTGTGTGTGTGTGTGCTGTATGTGTGTGTGGTCTGTGGTCTGTGGTGTATGCATGCGGTGTGATGTGTTTTGTGTGTGGTCTATGTGTCCTGTGTATGTATGTGTCTGTCTGTGGTGTGGTATGTGTGTAGTGTGTATGGTGTGTATGTGATATGGTGTGGTGTGTGCATGTGTATATGATTTGTTGTGTGTATTTTGTATGTGCATGTGGTATATGTGTATGTGAGTGTGGTGTGGTGTATGTGGATTGTGTGTATATGGTATGTGTATGTAGGGGGGGTGTGGTGTGCATGTGGGGGGACGTTTTGTTTGTGGCATGTTTGAGTATGTGTGGGTGTGAGTGTGTATGTGTGTGGTGTGGTATGTATGTGTGTGGCATGTTTGTGTGTGTGGGGGGGTGGCTGTTCAGATAAGAACAGTGCAGAAAGGGTTAGCTGTGCTGATAGTCCAAGGAGGATGTAGGAAGGAGAAATGAAGGAACTGTTTGTTCTTTCTTTCACAAATACCTTTGGTGAGAATATTGAAAATACCATTTTACATTAAATAAAATGTTTACAATCTAAACTCATGGAGTGCAGAAAATATCATGGAACTCAGAAGTCAGGAGACCAAATTTTAGCCCATCTCAACACCAGCCATTTCCTACCATGGCAGCACCCCAGCATTCTGACTGTGCTGCTCCCTCTCTGTGGCTTCATGTGGCTAAGGAAATGAACCGAGTGCCTTATGGGTTGCAGCAGGTTTTATAACATGCACAGGTTCAAATTCCTTGTAAGTCATACACAAGGCCTGTGTGGAGTGAGCATTACTCCTCTAAGAGGAAACAGAGAACCATGAAGAATATTCCAATTTTTTTTCACACATATCATCAAAGAAGATATGAAGAAAATATACTGAGTTAAATAAATTGAAGGCTGTGGCTTTCCAATCCTGGCCACCGGGTCTGTTGAAGGGTAGTCCCCATTGAGCAGACACTGTGATGATCACTTACCCCACAGAGCCATGAAGATGGAAAAGAAGACAGTGGCTGGATTGTCAAACAGATGGCTGGCTCGTGCAGTCCCACAGGCTGAGCTGAGGTTCCAATAGTCACAGGACTTGTCACACAAGGGACACATGGTAAAGGCATTCTGGTGGTCACACATCTCTTTGCTGCAGTGACAGAGGTTGATGGGTTTACTCTTACCAAAGGGTAACAAAGAATGAATGCACCCCCTTTGGGGGATTGGGGGGGGTGTAGGTAACTCGCTATCACTATAAACTTCCCGGAAGGTGAATGATCATCTCAGAGGTGTGTCCCCGAATGCTGCCCAAGAAAGCTTCCTCAGGATGCGCTGCATCTATGTGGTTGGTGGGAGGTGAGAGCCATGCACAACTGTGAATAAAGCACCATGCTGAGGTTGGATTTCCTTCATTCTTCAAGTACAGGATATCTATTCTACTGGGCTGCCTTACAAATGTGTGATCAAGTCCTGGTCCCGAGCAGAAGCAAACATGAGCATGTCATAGGACAAGTACAGTGGTAGCCTCTAGAAGAGGCACGTAAAGAGGAATGCTCAGGGTATTTTTCCACCCTCCATGTCTGTAAGCCATCTGTAGAGATGAATAACTTCAACCTACTAAGAATTATGACAAATGTGAAGCAGGATTAGGAAGAATAAAAATGAAGGCAAATCCTCCCAAGGACAAGATTCTTTCACACTTGGAGAAGAAAGTCTGAGCCAAGCACTGTACTGGCCTGTGTACTAATCCATTATAAACACATTTCTATTTAATAGACTGATGACTATATTCACAATCCATTCAGTAATGCTGGATCCAGTGAGTTAAGGCTCATATGCAAATAAGAACCAAGGAGTTACCAGCCCTGAATGACTTCCTTAATATCTCTCTACTGCTTAATACTTGTAGGAAAAATGAACTCAGTTTTCCTTGTGTGAAATACTTCCTCCACAGGACATAGGTGAATAGTTATGCTTCTAGGAGAAAGAGTGGAGAGCTCGGAATTTGGTGTAAATAAGTGTCATTTCTCACCCCCAGCAGGAGCACCAGTGCTAAAGAAGTAGTGGCTCCCTCCTGGACCCTACATCTGTGGTCACTTCAGAAAGATGCAGCAGGGGGTGCTGAAAAGCACAGCTTACTAGAGGGAGTCACTATCCCCTGAGAGCTCCATTAGCCCTACTGAGTAAAGCAGGAGCCTCCATGGAACCCAGGAAGCCAAGGATGCCCATGCCTATTTCCCCTTGCCAATGTAGTTTGAGAGCGGAGATGTACTGGGGACTGTCACTTTCTTTCAGGCTTCTGTCTTTAATGGGTTAAGTCTCTAGCAGGGAAAGGCCTTCTGTGTCAGAGCATGAAAATTCTGGATCTCCAAGGAGAAATATTCTCCCCTCCCCCCATTCACTCATTGCTGAGCTCGCCACTGGCAAGTGCCAATAAACGTGATTTGCCAACATCAAAATTATTAAGTGATGATATCTTAGCAACATATCCAGTGCTGGTCCCACATCTTCATATTGCGATGAAACTAGAAAATAAAGTTAGTTCTAACCTTCTGGGACACATACACCATCACTATGTAGTAATAAAGTGTTGCTGCTTTCAGAGAGGAAAACAGATTTAACCTGAAAAGAATTCCTCTGTGTCAATCCAAGTAAAGAGCGCTGATTTGCAGCCATGTCTAAAAGCTTGTATCCCTCACACTGCCCTTTCATGAACGTGCACTCAAGGCTTTTGTTTGACTTGTTTTACACACTTACATGCCAGGGAGGTACAGTCCTACTCAACCTAATCTTGACAAAATCTTGTCAATGCCAGAAGGTCAGGAATAAAAAATTTATTAGCATTATCGCCCAATGTGGTACAAACCACTTTACATGCATGCGCTCTACCAATCACTCCCTTTAAAAACTCACATGCAGGCATCTGCCAATTATTTGTACAAAATGGTAGCATGGATTCTTCTCAAATTGAATTCGAAGTCAGAATGCTTGAGTGGGGGGTTTGTATTGAGGGTCTTGATGCAAACAATTTTAAGAGAATTTTGGGAAAATTCAATACAAGAATGGCATTAAAAGGGCTGTATGTCTTAAGACACGCCGCTGGTAGACAGGCTGAAAGATGAGGAAGTCTAATCAGTATGAAAATCATTTTTGATTCATGCACTAGATGCATAAAAGAAAACAAAAACAAAACAAAACACCAGATTTCTAGTGAGAAGCGATTATGGCTATAAATTGAGCGGTTATTTCCCCAACCTATCATTTCATTCTGCAAAGGATAGGAAGTGGATAAATGGCCCTGCCAGTCAACCAAATCGAGACCCTAAAGGAAATGAGGGTCTTAAGAGTGGATGAACAGTCAGGGACACAGCTCCGGCTGGCACAAAGCTCGTAGGCACAGAGAGGCCATTTTCCAGGAAATCCACACAAAACAGCTGATCTTAAGGCCTCAGAGTCGAAGAACCGACTTCCTTTTCCAAGATGGCTTAAGTTAATCAGTTGCTTTTCAACTGTCCCTGTCTTTCCCCACCACATATGGACTTAGCAGAAGAAACTGATTTCTCGAGAGCGACAGCCTGTAGGTGTACCCGGAACATGTGGAAGTATTACCACTCGAGTCTTTTACAGAAAACACCGAGGAATAAAAGTAATGGCAGCTTCGCATGATTGCTGTGGCTTAGATTCTGGCTTTGAAGCTGTAGTGACGTTGCAGCAATTGAGAGGTGGAGAAACTGGCTGAACTTCCCCTGTCCTTTGCAATTTCCTAGGACACTTGGATTTTTACAAACAAAAGTATTTTAATTTAGAAACGCTTTAAATCAGAACATAGTGGATCCCAGGCTTGACAGCAGAGGTTGACAAACTGTAAGGCGATTCCCCCCAAATAGTGTGTCTTCTTAGCAGATGACAGTAGAGTGACACTCTAATAAACAGCACGAGAAACTTCAGACACCAGAGCAGCACACGGGACTGTGCTCTGAGAAATCATTGGGTCACTGAAGTGACGATAAGGGGACACGTAAAAAAAATTCCTGTCAGCAATGAAAATGAAAAAAAAAAAAAAAGCTCAGAAAACCGAGATTCCGAGAGACTTAAAAAGCAATATTAAAAAGGAAGCTCATAGCTATACGTGCCCATGCTATAAAAACATTAATTTGTGCGATTATTGTGACTCCAGAATACAGAAAAAACAGAGGAAGTGTTTAACCATGCTTAGGCATGTTTGGAAAAGGTTTAAGGAGTATGATTTTGCTTAGATTCACTGTAAGCCTTTAAAGACAATCCGTCTATTGACCAGGAGTGCTTAAGTGTGGCTTCGTCGGGACCACAGGACCTGGGTTTCTGCTGCATAGGCAGCAGGTCTTTGAGGTTAGGGAGAGCTCAGTGACAGGTGCATCTGCCTTGTGTGTTGTCTGGGCCTGACATCCATCACTAAAAGCAAACAACCAAATAAGAGCAGACCCTTCAAAAGCCACAGAAAGCATTTCTGGATTTCCATCACTTTCTCTTGACTCTGAAAATCAACCACCAGGATTTCAATCACATGTCAAATAGATTGCAAGCTTTTCCACTGTGATTTACAACTTAAAATTATACGCTACAGCAGGATGAAAATATAAACACATAACTACATACAAAATTAAATCCAGCACTGCAGGCATTTGTCCTTCCTGCTTGTAAAGAACACCAATATTTCATTATCTCCTAGCTCATTGCTCTGGTTGATGTTTCTTGTCAACCTGGCGGGATTCAGAATGGTATGGAAGACACATCTGTGGCCATGTCTGTGAGGACTGTTTCAGAGAGATTTATTCGAAAAGGGAAGATCCACCCTGAGTGTAGGCAACATTCAATGGGGTTGGGCCCTAGACTTAATAGAAAGGACACAAGAAGATGGTGAAAGCCCCAGCAACCATCGCTCTCTGCTTCCAGACAGTGGACACAATGTGATCAGCCATCTTGTCTTCTGGCCACCACAATGGACTGAGCCCTCTCAAACCATGAGCTATAACAAACTTTCCTTAAGTTGGATTTTCCAGATATTTTGTTACAACCATGAGAAAAAGAACCAAAACACTACCTCATTCTGTTTCATCCAAGAGCAACCAATGGCCTTTTCTTCATAGGTGACAGAACATAGCGCACACTGACAGGTGGTGTGGTATATCACAATGATGTCAATGCACCTTACATGTGTGAATATCCCTGCACGTGTGTGTATGTGTGTATGTGTGTGCATACATGTGTGGTGCACATGCTTCTGTGTAGACATAGCTTCACAGCATACGAAGGCCATGGACATTTCCAGCCAGAAATCCAAACTCTTGCCTCTTATACTGACTTACTTAGCTGTGTCCTGTACATTGGCAGTGCTAGCCCTAGTTTGCTTCGTACTTCCCTCTCTGCAGAGTGAGCATGGCAAGACCAGTCTCCTGGTTCCTCTCACTAGGGAACACCATTTCCTGCACAAGTCCAGTTCTCAGATGCCCATCACATCCCACACTACCACATCCAACTACAGTGGACATTCATCATCTCCCATTGTCTTGAAATCATCTTGTCACTGACAAAGTGAGCCAAGAGAACTTTTCACTTTAACATATAACACTAAGGAGAGGGCTCAGAAAGTGAGCTATCTGGACGTGTAGGTTCAGTTGTTTTAGGTTTTTTTTTTTTTTTTTTTTTTACATTTTTGTGTTTGGTGATGGTGGTGTGTTGCTTTTCTAAACTTTATTGTCATTTCTTGTAGTTCCTCACTCTGTACCCTAGGCTGACTTAAACTTTATAGATAGCTCCCTCCAAGCTTGGTTTCAAAGTCCTAGCAATCCTCCTGCCTCAGTCTCCCAAGTGATAGTGAGATTAGATGTGGTCACACAACTAATGTGTAATGTCACCTGTAGTTTACAAGTACTTTTGTCCTTCATAGACCTTCTCTTTCCTGTGAGTATTAGCCTTTGCTCAGTCTTGGCTCTGCATGAACCCTACGATGCAGTCTGTGATGTATGGCAGTTCCTGACCTTCTGAGCCATAGCATGGGCTTCCTTGCCGCCACTTCATACAGCATTATTTTGCTGCAGTGTTTGATCACAAGGATATGTGACTTCTATCCAGTGACATGGCACACACTCTGACCTGGATTTCATGGGAAGGCAGAAGGCAAATATTTTGAAGTTAAGAAGCCAAACCATTTATCGGGCACGATTCCTTTCCTTGGGTGTTGTCTGCCTGTCACATCAGGCAGTGGCCCGAGGGAACAGACTGACGAGGAATGAAAGAGGGCTATGGCATCCAGCATGGCTCTGCAACCATTCAGACCCTGCAGTTCCCAGATCCAGCTCTGGGAGGAAGCTACATGCGTGGGAAGGGGGTGGGAGACAAAGAGGGCGGACTTTGGAAGGAGGTGTGTGAACTGTACCCACACTGGGGCGAAGCTACACACTATGAGCCCGTGGGAATGGAGGCCCGCCTCTGAAAGCGCCTTACCTGGGGATGTCTTCCTCAATTGTCGCACATCCATACAGAAACACGATCACCCCAATGACAGACGATGGGATGAGGAATGCCGTGTACAACCCCAGCCAAGCGAAATACAGCCCAATTTTCTCTCCAAAATACTTCCTGGAAAAGCAAGGAGGAAAAGGAAATGAAACGCCTATTAGGAACATCATATACTCCCCTTAGTTCTTTTTCTTCTATGATTCAAAATAGGTTGGCAAAAATATTCTCTCTATCTACAATGAATCCAAAGGGATGAAGGCTGCAGGGGAAAGGGGCCTCTGCACAAAAGCTCAACACCTGACCCTTGCTGCGATGACCTGCATCCCACTTGATTGACACATGATCAGCGGCACTGGCCACTTGTGGGGAGTGAGTAGCTACAAGAAAGAACACAGTCCTAACAGCAAACCAAAAGCACACCGCGAGGTTCTGCATCCTCACCAACATGAAGAGCACATGATCACTGTAGACCCATACTGCTCAACCCACAGAAAAGCATACTTTGAAAGAAAACAAACTCATACATATTATATTTGCATGTGTGCATGCTAGTACACAACAGACATATACCTAAACAATGACTGAAAGAAATTCAATAAAATGTTCGCAAATGTTTCTTTGGATAGTTTTATTTTTATTTTTTATTTTTTGAACCACTTGGTTGAGGCAGATTGATGTACAAAAAGGTAGAAATATGTAACTTATCTGACAAGTCAGGTCATGACGTATTCCTTGCCTCTAAATACCTTGCCTTTGCTCCCTCTTAAAATATATTTTTCTCTTGTGTTGAGGACATTCCACACAAAAGATATACCACCTTAGCAAACTCATTGACACTCCACGGTGTAGTTATATAACGGGACTCTAGAGCAGTGGTTCTCAACCTTCCTAATGTTATGACCCTTGAATACAGTTCCCCATGTTGTGATGACTGCCCCCCACGACCACAACATCACTATTGCTGCTACTTTAAAACTGTAATTTTGCTACTTTTATGAAATGTACTATAAATATCTGATATGCATACGGTCTTAGGCAACCCATGTGAAATGGTCATTTGATTCTCCCCCTACCGCAGAGGGGTGCCGACCCACAGGTTGAGAACCACTGTTCTAGAGCTCACACATTCTACGTAAAACACATTTTACACCCTTTTATTGACATCTTCTATCTTCCCTTCGATGTAGTCCTGGTAACTACAGTCTCACACTCAGGTTCTGTGTGTCCTATGTGTAAATCCCTCATTAAAGTCGCATCACACAGTGTTTGCACAACTCTTCCTGGCTTATTTCATTTAGCACAGTGCTCTCCAGGCCCATCCATACTGTCTCAAACGGCAGAACTTCCTCGTCTTGTAAAGCCGCTTAACACCCCATTGTATCATGCACCACATTTATCTATCCGTGCATGTGTGGATGGACACTTGGATTGTTTCTGTTTTGCAGAGAGGGCACCAGTGGGTCACTGAGCTGCAAGCAGGGGAGTGAGCATCTCTCTTCAAGATCCTGACCTCAGTCTCTTGGAATATATGTCCAGAGACGGGATTGTTGCATCAAGTGGTAACTCAGTTTTTAGAGTGATATCCACATTGCTTCAACAATGGCTTTAGCCCTGTGCTTTCCACTACCAGGGATCTCTACCTGTACTCTATCTTACCATTTAATAATAACCATCCTAACAAATAGGAAGAAATATCTTATTTTGCCTTTGTTTTATATGTTTCTGATGACAAATGATAGGAATTTTATTTTTATTGACTATTCGCACGATTTTTACATGTGTGTGAAGTGGCTATTTAGATTCCTTCCATGTTTAAGTGGGTCTTTAATTTTCTAAGTTCTTTCTCTCTCCCTCCTTCCCTTCATGCCTTATTGAATTATAGGATTTTCTTGATTATGAATCCTTTACCAGATCTTTGCTTATAAATATTATCTACCATTCTTTAAAAAAAAAATAATACAAAGCAGGACACAGAGATTTTTCAATGTGGCCACACTGGAAAGAGAGACAAAGAGATCCAGAAAACCCCTGTGCCCATCACTGGGGTCCTGAAATGATTAAGAACACTCTTTAAACTGATATAATTCTATTCGTCTACTTTTGTTTTTATTGCCTAAGTGCAGTATCAGTGAGATTCCCCTACATTTTCTTCTAAAAGTTCCACTGTGTCAGGTTTTACACACAGATCTTTAACACATTTGAGCTGATTTTATACAATATAAAAATGAAATGCGTAAGAATAAAATTAAGCAAGCAGTAAAAGGCACAGAGAAAACTATAAAACTTTGACTACAGAAACCAAAGAAGACACAAATAAATGGAAGTAGATACCTTGTGTCACATCTGGTAGGGGTTAATACAGTTAAAATGTCCATACTACCTACTGTCTAATAAATGTTACAGCGGGAACTTTATAAACATATGTAAAACTATAATTATTTTTATTCTGTTTTCTGCAATTGGCCATTTTTAAATGGCTCATTATTTAAGTTCGCTCACTCTTTCTCTGCTTAACTGTGTGGCTCTCTATTGAAATTTTCAGTTCTATCATTATATTCTTCAGTTCCAGTATTTCCACTTTATTCTTTTTATGATTTTTATTTCTTTGTTTAGTTTTTCATTGTTCGTACATTTGCTCTTTTGTTTGCTGCTCTCACCTTGCTTGGTAAGATTCTTTAATATTATTATTAATAATTATCTGTTGAGCAGATTGTGAGTCTCAATTTCTTTAGGCTCAATTTCTAGAGCTTTATTTGGTCCCTTTAGTGCATGTCATATTTGCATGTCCCATGTAGCCTTGACTTGGTTTTTCTCTGCATTTGGAAAACAGCCACTCCTAGTTCTTGCTGGTTAGTATCATCTGATGAAGATCTTCGTCGGTCAGGCTGGTAGATCATGGATGGATCAGCTGGCAGAGTCTGTAGGTAAGACAGCTAGGAATGTGTTGACATGCTTAAGCCAAGGTGTAAAAGTGGACCTGCCACCACGGTCTGTGGAAACAACCACTGCATGAGACTATAGTCAGAAGGACATGCTTCCAGGGCTCAGGAGTAGACTGGACTGTTAGTTCATGGTGGAACTGTTTTTGGGTCCCATGGGCAAGTAGGGCTGCTTGCAGGTTTGTTAATAAGTGAGGAGAATTTATGTGAGGTTCCCCCAGTGTTTATAAAAGCTCATGACAGCAGAGGCATAAATAGGGGTCCTTGTGGGTATGCACACAAGCTGAGCTTCTTTTGTACCTGTGCATATAAAGGTTGAGCGATAACTGGGTTCATAAGCGCACAAGGCTGCTTCTAGGTCCGCAGCTGGACATTCCATCAGGGACATGGGCAGGTGGTTCTGTTACCCAGAGGGCATAAGTCTGCCTTCTCAATGAAACCGAGTGTTGTAAACTCTTGGGGAACCCTCAGAGCTCTGATAAAGGCATATTTTTACCTGTAGATAATTATTAAATCTGTGCTTCTATGGGAGACCTTACTCTGCCAATCACGCTGATGCCACTTTATTTATGTCTGTATTTTAACTTTTTGGCTTTGTTAATAATTATTTTAATTATTAACCTCTGTCTTTTTTGTCATCACTCTAAACTCAGCCAACTGTCACACTAAGGAAAGTTCATTAGAATAAGTATTAATCATGAACCTTGAAGAGAAAACATTCACAAAGAATAAACAAAATTCATTTCTCATGAGCTTATGGCATACAGCACAAGCGAGAAACCTTCGGTCTTCACTTTGATGAAAAGCCTAAAACCACGTTCAAAAGTTGGTTTGCACTTAATATTTAAACAAATCCGGGAGAACAGAGTTTCCACTGTCACAGGAGAATTGAAGATAATCTGTGAAGTAGTAACTTTTGTTGCACTCATCAGAATTTGAAGTTTTAAAGGAACCAAGAAAATTTAATTTTTAAAAGTGACAACACATCCAAAGGAAAATGGAACATGTGTGTAGTTTTAGACTTTGGCCCAGCATGGGCAGGCTAAACAGTCCTCAGACCGTGAAAATGGAATAGTTTGTTGTTGCTGCTGCTGCTGTTTAATTCTAGAACACTGAGAACATGTGAAATGACCACACAGAATGTTCTGGCAACCCCAGACACAGAGCAGCTCATACACACCTATGAGACTTTTTTCATAGACCCCATGCAGGTAGCCATTAACAAGGAGAGTGGCAAGGTAGATTAGATAGAAGATCTTTAGTCACACCCAGGAATGAAATTCCATCTATTCACAGGAGCATCTCTCTCTCCTTCAAATCAAAGGTCATCAACAACTAGGATAGGAACTTGACCCTAGCACCCAGGCAGAGATCTGAAGGCATGGGAGATACTGCATATAAAACCTGTTGTTGGTGGCAGCATCACTGGGAATTGTCCTTATTCTAGGACCACAAAACTATAAATTATGAATCTGTTACTATGGAGGTAGGCAGGAATTTCCTTTCACTCAATAATCCCAAGAAAAGGCAGAGAGTTTGACTGCAACAAGGTTACAGAATGCTGAGGATGGGTGCCACAGGTACACACACTGCCCAGCACTGACACCCCCTGCCCTGCACTGACACACACTGCCCTGCACTGACACACATTGCCCAGCACTGACACACACTGCCCTGTACTGACACCCCCTGCCCTGCACTGACATACACTGCCCTGCACTGACACACACTGCCCTGTACTGACACACACTGCCCTGTACTGACACACACTGCCCAGCACTGACATAGACTGCCCTGCACTGACACACACTGCCCAGCACTGACATAGACTGCCCTGAACTGACACACACTGCCCAGCACTGACACACACTGCCCAGCACTGACACAGACTGACCAGCACTGACACACACTAATGAGCACTGACAAGCACTGACCAACACTGACACACACTGACCAGCACTGACACAGACTACCCTGCACTGACACAGACTGCCCTGCACTGACACATACTGCCCAGCACTGACACACACTGCCCTGCACTGACACACACTGCCCTGCACTGACACACACTGCCCTGTACTGACACACACTGCCCAGCACTGACACACACTGCCCTGCACTGACACACACTGCCCAGCACTGACACACACTGCCCTGTACTGACACACACTGACCAGCACTGACACACACTGACCAGCACTGACATAGACTGCCCTGCACTGACACACACTGCCCAGCACTGACACAGACTGACCAGCACTGACACACACTAATGAGCACTGACAAGCACTGACCAACACTGACACACACTGACCAGCACTGACACAGACTACCCTGCACTGACACAGACTGCCCTGCACTGACACATACTGCCCAGCACTGACACACACTGCCCTGCACTGACACACACTGCCCTGCACTGACACACACTGCCCTGTACTGACACACACTGCCCAGCACTGACACACACTGCCCTGCACTGACACACACTGCCCAGCACTGACACACACTGCCCTGTACTGACACACACTGACCAGCACTGACACACACTGACCAGCACTGACATAGACTGCCCTGCACTGACACACACTGCCCAGCACTGACACAGACTGACCAGCACTGACACACACTAATGAGCACTGACAAGCACTGACCAACACTGACACACACTGACCAGCACTGACACAGACTACCCTGCACTGACACAGACTGCCCTGCACTGACACATACTGCCCAGCACTGACACACACTGTCCAGCACTGACACACACTGCCCAGCACTGACACACACTGCCCTGCACTAACACATACTGCCCAGCACTGACACACATTGACCAGCACTGACACCCACTGTCCAGCACTGACACACACTGCCCAGCACTGACACACACTGACTAACATTGACCAGCACTGATACAGACTTCCCTGCACTGACACACATTGACCAGCACTGACACACTCTGACCAACATTGACACAGACTGCCCTGCACTGACCGGCACTGACCAGCACTGACCAGCACTTACACACACTGACCAACATTGACCAGCACTGACACAGACTTCCCTGCACTGACCAGCACTGACCAGTGCTGACACACACTGACCAGCGCTGACACACACTGACCAGCGCTGACACACACTTACCAGCACTGACACACTGACCAGCACTGAAACGGACCGTGCTGAAAACGGGCCAAGGTGAAAAGCACTCTTCCCCTGTCCTCACTCCTCAGACCCATTTGCATTATCATGGAGTAGGATGAACCCAAGTTCCACTGCTCCTGGGGAGAAGCCAAAGCACGGAGAGAGGTACCCCTGGCATCGCCTGAAAGGACGCCTAGAGACTGAGGACGGAAAAGGAACAATGAGGACAAACCCTCAGAACGCACGGTCTACATGGAAGAGAGTCCTAGTTACAGTCAAGTGTCAACTTGGCATCACCTGGAGTCATCTGAGAGGAAAGCCTTGATTGAAGGTTGCCTAGATCAGATTGGCCTCTAGGCATGTCGGTGTGTGGGTGGGGGGAAGTCTTAATTTATTAATTGACCCTGTGAGTGGTACCATCCCTGGCAGCTGGTCTTGGGCATTATTGCTGAGCCTGAGCCCGTGAACAATTTAAAAAACAATGTTCTTCCCTTGTTCCTGTTTTAAGTTCCTGTGTAACCTGTGTACCCTAAATTTCCTCACTCAGCATCAGACTGTGACCCTGAAGGTAAGCCAGGCAGACGTTTCTGTTCTCTAAATTGCTTTAAATCCATGTTTTATCACAATGTCAGAGATCAAGAACACAAAGCAGGCCATCATAGCAGGGTGTCGCTGAAGTACCTAAAGCTTATGGTTTCTCAAAGGGGAAAAAGCAAACCACTTCAAACTCTCACGAGATGGACACAGTCCCCTTCAAACTCTCGCGAGATGGCGCAGTCCCCTTCACTCATGACCTGACAATTAGAGCGCCTCTGTTTCTGGGTAGAAATGCTGCTTATCTCGGCTTTCATGCCTTTCCTACAAAATATCTGGCATTCTGAAAAAATTTATGAGATACACAAAGCCTAAAATGTCATTGTCAAGAAATAAGCCAATTAATGATACCAAAGTTGACATGGATGTTATAATGAGATAATCATTAGTATAAATAATATACTAAAAAAGTTTACCAGAACATATGGACCAAATAGCAAGAAAAGTAAAAGCAAAAATGCTATCCAACAATCAAAAGCTATAGCAAAAGCCAGTTAGATGGGTCAGTGGGTAAGTGTGCTTGACAACTTGAGTTGGTTACCTAGAAACCACAGGGTAAGAGAAAACAAATTCCTGAAAGCTGTTCTTTTATGCATCCACCTACCTCAAACCACCAAACAAAACTACAAATAGATAAGTAAGTGGACCAATCATTTTTCAATTGTAGGACAATATAAAAGGGCCCAACATACATGGATTCAGAGTCGCAGTGGGAATGAGAATAAATTAAATATTTGGATGGATAAAATACCACAGCTAAGACTTTTCAAAAGTCATGAAACACAAATCAAAGTCACAGAACTCTAAGCTGAAGAGTATGAGAGCACTAAGTAGCCACTACCTAGATACACCACAGTGAAACTGATGAAAATCAAAGATAGAAGGAAAAAAAAGCTCTAAACACACTGGGTGAACAAGCGCACTACATACAGGGTGGGGGGGGAAGTCTTAGATGGGGCTTCAGCCAGTTTCTCAGCAGAAACTGTGAAAGCTAAAGAGAGTGACAACTTCAGAGTATGTAAAGAAAAAAAAATCTGTTAGCCTAGAATACTACACATAAAGAAAATGTCTTTCAAAAATGAAGGCAGAGACCCAAATATGGCAGCCATCAAAAGCTTAATTCACTGCCAACAAAGCTGCCCTACAAAAAAAAAATGTTGAAGGATCTCTTTGGGCAAAATGAGTATGATCCAAGTAGAAATATGGCTGTGCACAAGATAGAAAGTACTAGAAATGGTAAAAAAAAAAAAAGTGACAAATAAAAAGCAAATTTATTTTTAATCTACATGAACTATAATTCACTCTCTGAAGCATGCTTTCTCAATGTGGATAGCACTGTCCCCCAAGGGGACCTACTGCTGGATTTTTAGAGTCCAGCTTAGAATATTAATTATTGCTGTGATCATTTAATCCTCCCAAAGGCAAGAGAAGTCCATAAACAGGTATAGAGATGGTCAGTAGTATTAAGATTTCATGGGACAGGTGAGGACTGGAGTCTAAAAATGGTACTAGAGGGTAAAAGTATAGAGAAGCAAGGTTTAGAACATACGTTAAAGCAAAACTAGTCACAATGCATTGTGGGATTTACAGCATGTGCTTAAGTAAACTCTATGACAGCAAAAGTGGGCCACTAAAGGAAGGGAAGAAGAATCCTCCTGTAAGGAGCTGCGTGTGAGGTGGAGCTGCGTGTGAAGGGCGTGGGGGTGCATATTTGAAAGAGTGAAATACACTAGAGACGTTTTTGTAAACTCCTGAGAAGTCACTAAAATATGCTAATATTAGATCTAACTGATGAGCCATTGTTGGAGATAAAAGTGGAATAATAAAATAAAATAAATTCAAAACTGAAAAGAGTCAGGAACAAAGAAAAAATAATAAAATGATGAATTTAAAATATAAGTATATTAAGGATTATATCAAGTGTGAATGGTCTAAATATCTCAAAGGCTGAGACTGTGAAATTAGGAAAGAAAGTAAAACTCAGCCACATGTATTTTTATAAGAAACACAATTTAAATAGAAAGACATATTAGAATATAAAAAAGATCCTAAGTATGAATATATGATGTAGAAATGCTAAGACAAAGCAGATGACAAAACGAAGGCTATTACCAGAATACAGAAGAAGCCTACATAATGATTACGCCACCAAAATCAAATAAGCCCACATGTCTACATGCATTTCCAAAATCCATACAGTAAAAGTTGATTAAGAAAATTAAGAATAATAGGCAAGTTTTCAAATAGAAATTACAGGTAACCCTCAATCTACAATGAGGAAGGGCCCAAATACACATATTGCAAAACATTCTAAGCTTAAAATACATTCAACTACAGAACCAGCCGAGGAGCAGCCGTTTATCCCCTACCTTTCATTGTAAGATGTCAGCACTCGTCCTCATGGCTGCCTGCCTGATAGAAGCTGCTTGCTGCCATCCCCTCCCACATTGCAAAGTGGAATACTATAGCTCTCAATCTCATTGCTTAGGAAAAGACCACAGCATGATTGACGCTGAGCTCATGTCAATTTCATAGCATCATGAACTCAAATATCATTAAGTCAAACTATGACAAGTCAGGGTCCACTGGAGTGACACCCGTATCCCTGTTTTAGTCACTGAGAAGACAAGTAGCCATTAAAGCCAGCCTAAACCAAGCCAGTCCAATGTACAGTTATAGGATTTTCTACCAGGTAACAATAGATACTTATCCTTTTCAATACTCAGTCACAAGGATAGCCCATGTTCTGAGCCATAAAATGAATTTAACAAATGTGAATGTTTGAAATAATGAATAGTTTGTTCCACGACCACATCTAAAATAAACTAAAAACTGAAAGCAGAGTGATATCTGGGGAAAATCCCCAAATATTTGGAAATTAAACAATACCCTTCTAAACAACTCATGGATCAAAGAAGAAATCACCAAAAGATTTGGAAAATATTTCAGCCGAGTGAAAAGAAAAACACAACACATCAAACCTTGGGTGGTGGCGTTGAAGACATGCTTAGAGGGACTCTAAAGCCTTAGACACTAGCATTTAAAACACAGAGGATTTAGTTAGTAATCTGAGGCTCTCCTTCAACTAGAAAAACAAGACAAATTTAAGTCAAAGCAAACAAAAGGTAATGGAGATGAGTGCGTAAGTCGATAATTTAAGTATTACCAACCAATTCAATTTATTTTTCATGGAAGTCAAACGCATGTGCAAGAACTGCATCCTGTCTATGGGATGGCTGCCAGCACCTTCAGAGACGTGGCCGAGCCACAGAACACAGGCTCCGGGGCGGCGAGGGATGCAGAGGAACGTTGCTTCTGCTGTTCCCTGAGATGCAAAAGTCTCCGCTTCTCTTCCCTTTGTTTTTCCTCATTTCAATTTGTGTTAGGATGAAAATTCGATGAGCTAGGTTTATGAGAACATACTAAATAAATAAATGTTAACGGTTAAAAAGAAAAAGATCTTGACCGTTTCTGATTACATCACTCTGGATCAACACGAAAAGCTACATACTGGGAAAAGATGTTCGCGTGAAGACAGTCAACACGGGGTGTCTATCTAGAATACACACAGGACTTGCCTGTCAGTAAGATATTGACACGTAACCCAACTGAAAAATGGGCAAAAGACTTGAGTGTAACATTGGCTAGAATAACCAGTTGACCAAAAAATAAGAAAGGTACTGAGCTGACTTCACTCCCTGAAAAATGCCAGCAGCGTGAAGGCTCTGATGCAACCTGTTTCCAGCCCCTGCCCCTGCCCAGAAGCCTGGAAGATGACAGGAATAATCTCTGCCTTTCAGTTCTGACCTTAGAAAATGCTGTTTAGGACACTGAGGTGACAATCTAATTTGTAAAGCATTTGCCATGCAGGTGTGGAGTCCTGACCTAAAGCCTCAAATCCAACATTAAAAAAAAAAAAATTCAAGACTCACGGTGCAGTCCTAAAATTATAAACGTATGAGGTGTGCAGGATGCACAGAACAATTAAGGCTAATTCTGTGTTCTTTGTATGAGCAGTAAAAAGCCATCTGTAAATCTTCATTCATGCCATATGAAGAATGGCATCTAATAATAAGTCACAGGGATTCTGTAACCAACAAGAAGCATCTAGGTTGCCAAATGCAAATAGCCAAAACACTATGAATGTAACATATACTTCCTGACTGTTTCATGGTTCTTCTTGCTATATGTAGTTTATTATATGTGGGTGTGTAATAATATAAATGTATATATAAAAAATACATTAAAAATATACAAACACACACAAAACCTATGTATATCACATTAAATGTCATAGCTTAATGAAAAAAAAAGAAGCAGTGCACACTTATAATGCCAATGCTGGGGTTGTGGAGACAAGTAGGTCTCAGGACTGGCTTTCTTGACAAGTTGAGACCCAGTGAAAGACCCTGTCTCAAAATACAAGACGAAGGGCCCAAGAGGAATGATGCCAGAGGTTGCCCTCTGGCCTCTGCATCCATGGGTTTAGGTGTACACAGGGATCTCTCTCTCTCTCTCTCTCTCTCTCTCTCTCTCACACACACACACACACACACACACACACACACACACACACACACACACACAAGCTGTCAGGGTTTCCCAGCCCCTCAAGAGGCAAACTAAAAGCAGATACTTGATGCGCTTAGCCACATTGTGTGCAGGTGCCAGAGATGATTCTGAGCCTTTCATTCGGGTCTACAATTGGGCCTCAGGAAGAGGCTGGAGATCTTCAGCCACAGAAGCCAGGCAAAGCAACAGAACTCCCTCCCTGGTGAGACCCAGGCATGGGACTGACACATCTCCTAAATTCCAACTGTGCATGTGTAGGCTCAATTTTCTTAACCAATATATTTTATTAACAATTTAGTGACTGAGCATACGTCACTTATAACCCAACTAACCAAAACAATAAGAAATGAGGATTAATGGACACAATAACAAAACCGTAAAGATATCAGTTCCGAGGAACGATTCTCCTGGCGCAATCTGCAGGATTTTTTCTGCTGGAACCTGGAGTAACCAGAAGCCAGAACCTCAGCAGGAGCCAGAGCCCCGAAGCCTTCTCTCAGTGGTTCTCTCTAGGAGCTTCTCGAAGTGCAGCAACGAACAGCCAAAACTATCCCACGTCTCCAAAAAGCCCTGCCTCCAGTTCTGGGCTCATTTATATATCTCCTCTCAGAGTCTGTTCAGGGGATCTTTTCAGCTGGCAACAATTAAGCTCCTGCACGAGGTGGTTGCTCTTCTAGTGGATTAACCTCACCTGTTCTCTCACAAGACCGTTCCAATCCTGCACTTGGGATCCTAAAAATCAGGTTTATCTCTCCTTGTCCTCTTTACCCACCCTCAGTTCTTTGAGAAAATATACGTGGACTGTGGTCCATAAGGGGCCAGCATTAGAGAGAAATGAAGGAAGCGTAACATCCAGGCAGGAAGCACTGCCTGCCTCCACCTGCTGCCGAGGAAGGGCTTCATGGGCAGTGTGCTTCCTGGACCTTGGAAAGGCAAGTTAAAGTTAGCGTAGGGCAAAAGTTAGACTCACAAGTACAAAACAGCTCAGGCTGGTTCCATAGCTTCTGCTGGACTTTGAATATGAGCTCTTTCCCCTGAAGGGCTGTGGTTTGAATGTACGACTCCCCCAGCTGGTGGTGCAACTTAGGGGTGATGCCTAGTTGAAAGAAGCAAGTCAGTAGGGACGGGGGAGGGGTACATTATTCCTGGCCACACCCTGCCTTTCTCTTTGCTCCCTGGTCAGCCATAAAGAGCACAGTTCTCCTCTATGTGTTCCTGCTGCTATGATAGTCTGCCCAAGCATCCAGTGCCAAGCAAGGAAGGACAGAACCCTCTGAAACTGTGCGTTGAAATAAACCCTCCCTCTCTGAAGTTGCTTCTGTCAGGTGGTTTTTGTTTGGTTGGTTTTGGTTGTGGTTTTTTTTTTTTTCCACTAATTGTTTCTTTGGTCTAACTTTCAATCAGCTCAAAAGGCAAGGTCAGAATGCTTTCTTTTCTCTCGAGGATGCGCCTGTTATCTGGTTCACATACAGTTTCTAGGTGAAGGAAGAAGAGAACTCTACTGTGGAGGAGGTGAGGCGAGGAAGCCTCCCTCTCAGAGGCTGTGGTGTGAGAAGCTGTCTGTCTCTGGACCTTGGAGTCCTGGGCCTGTCTCATCTCTACCTCCCATAGGTGATAAGGGACCCACGCCAAATGATTCAGGTCTAATGGTTCTTGAGAAACTGGGTACATGTGACCCTGTGTGCGCACTGTGGAGAAGACAGAGCTGCAGGCCTCTGAGGGCGCACATTTCCCTCCACCATGCCTGCTCAGCTACCTGCACTGGGTGGCACTTGGGTGTTGTGGCACTCTGGGCTTCTTTAAGGAACCTGGGGTGTTCTCTCTTTTACTTAAAAAAAAAATAAATATATATTATAATTGGTTTCATTATGACATCTTAATTTATACATAATATAGTACTTTCCTCACACCCAAACCTTATTCCATTCTCTTGTTTACTGTTCTCCCTCTCACTATTCCCCCCCCCCATTCTTCCTAATTCTTCTAATTTCGTGTCACACATATGTCACAGAAACACACAGAGAGGGAGGGGAGGTAAAACCTGGGCCCTTCATGTGAGACAAAATGTGATATTTGTCTCTCTGAGTCTGGTTTATTTTGTTTAATATAACAACCATTTTCCTGTAAATAACATATACCTTATTTTCCCTAATTTGCCAATTCAAAGGACAAGGTCAGAATGCTGTCTTTTCTCTCAAGGATGCCCCCTTACTGGTTTACACACTGTTCCTAGGTGAAGGGGGAAGTGAATGGCTGTTGTAGAGGAAAGAGAGGAGGAAACTTCCCTCTCAGAGGCTGTGGTGTGAGACTCTGTGTCTGGACCTTGGAGACCGGAGCCTGTCTCATCTCTACTATTTATAGGCAATGTTTCCACATCTTGGCTATTAGGAATAGTGCATATATAAATGCATGCATATACATGTGTTTGTTATATTCTGGCTTAGATTCCTTTAAGTATACCAAGAGTGGTATAGCTGGGTCATATAGCTCTGTTTTTAGTCTCTTGGGGAGCCTCTACATTGATTTCTATATCCTGGATCCTAGCCAGGGTAAATGGCCTCCCTGTTTCTCCCCTTTCCCTATAACGTCTTTTTGCATAGAGCTGGGAGAATTATTTCACACTCCTGCCACCTATGACATTCCTCTTCCTAAGACTTTTTCACATATGAAAAATAAAACTACTCAAAATCGTTTTCCTGATGCTATATGGCCCCATTTGATCTGGAACCCCTCTTTGGATCTGCTCCTGACAAACGGGGGCCTGTGCTATTCCTCAAACATGCTACATCTGTCCATACCTTGAAGTCTTGGCCGTGGTTTGGCCAATGCTTGAACACCCTCTCTCACCTCCCTTGCTTATTCCCTCACTTCCTCTGACTAACGTAAACCATCTCAGACAGACCTGTGCACTCATCCCACCCCTATGTCACCAAGGTCACCCCTAATGTGACTTAACACCCTACCCTCCATTGCTGCCTTCAATCCATCTCCAGTGCCAAGATGGAAGCCACATGAAAGTGGAGTCCTCCCATTTCTTTTATGGATGCTCAACTTGTCACACCATGGGAGCAGGGAGCCAGGAGGAGGGGTACAAAGGAGTTACCAGGCTGACCTCTGCTCTGTAGAAGTGAGGGCATCTCAGAGAACCTGAGCAGCCTGCATGAGGCAATGCAGCTAACAAAAGAACCCAGCTGGTCCTGGAGGTGCACTTCTTTAACTGCAGCACTCGGGAGGCAGAGGCAGGCAGATCTCTGTGAGTTCGAGGCCAGCCTGGTCTACAAACTGAGTCCAGGACATCCAAGGCTACACAGAGAAACCCTGTCTCAAAACACCAAACCAAAAGAAAGCAAAGTAGAACAACAACAAAGAAGAAGAGGAAGAGGAGGAAGAAAAATCCAGAGCCCAACTCAAGGCCACCTGACTTCAACCTATCCTCAACTCATGACAGTACAGATGTCAAAGTAGCCTTGGGCCTCCAAGATTAGACACCATTATCATCTATGTTTATTTAAAAAAAAACTGAAATGAGCACTAACAGCTGTCTAAAATGAAGTTCTCCATCTAATAGTTTATAAAATCCTTTGATGTCCCAGAAAGGGTTTGTATCACAAATGCAGTAACAGTATCAGTTCCAATTTCTATTTGTAAAAAGTCAATAAATAGTGCAGCCTTTTCAGCATTTCCTACCATGACTGAACAGCATGAGCTTCCAAGTGCACGTCAAGTGTGATTAGAGACACATGCTCGTGCCCAGCCCGTGATCACTTATTGCATGGTGGGTTTGGCCATTTTACACATTTTTTAGATTCTCATTCTTAAATATTTCTTACATTGTACCCAGGGGAAAAATCTTTAAATAAGGATGGAAACATAAGGGGCACTGATGGCGAGATATACCATGGCATTCCAGAGCATGGCAATGGTAAGAACAAAACCCACAAACTGGCCTGTATGAGGTACTCACACGGATCCACGTGTGCTGTCACAGTTTAGATCTGAAGTGTTCCCTCACGGCCCAGGCACTGGAATCTCCATCTCCAGCTTATGGTACTACTGATGCGATGGATGGTTTCAAGAGAGAGGGACATTGGTGGTGGTGGTGGTGGTGGTGGTGTGCCCTCAAATGAGACTGTGGGACCTCTCTGTCTCTTTTGTTTTCCTTTATAAGTTTTAGGGTTTGGTGGTTGTAATAGAAAGTTAACTAATACCTGTATGGAACCCAACAAAATGATCATGCTACGTAGAAAGGCACCCCTATTCCTAAAACAGTGCTTAAAATGAAGTGAGGTGTTATGACACTTGGACATAGCTGTCCAGCTGGTTACTGGGAGCTAAACATTTGCTCCATTCACCAGAGAGCGCACTAAGAAGTCCTTGCAGTAGTAACCTAAACCTTTCTCTTTTGCTCATTATCTGGAGACTGAAAGACAACTACTTGGATAAATCAGCTAGGTGCTTAACTCAAAAGGCAAACATATTAAATTTCAGCTGTTAAAGGTGGGGCAGTTGACCAGATTTACAGTAGTAAGCATGAACTTTGTCCCAGGAAACAGACCTCAAAAACTATCATAAAACAGTTGGTTACCTTCATAATATTCACACCACTATTGCATCAGTGCCAAGTAGGTCAGTGTTATAGCATTCAGGCTCTAGCACCAAGTAAGACCACTGATGCTGTCTGTTCCCCGTCAGTCTATGTAGCACTTTCTGGCAGTATAAAGTTAACCAGCCAACAGGGAGATATTTCCCTATGAGTTTGAGATTGATTTTCTGCTCTGAAGGCAACAACATTTATGGTGTCTTCGACAATAGTTTTTATTATATAGTTATAGTAGGTAGCCTACTGTTGCTATTTTGCTAAATGACTTTTTCAAATAGCCTACTAGATATTTATGTTTATACTCACAGATCTAGGCTACGCTCAACCTTGGTCAGAGAAGCTTCTTGCAGAGGGTAGCAGTCAATGCCAAGACTCATAACTGATAAAAGTACTAATGATAAATTACTCTTGAGTGCACAGCCCTAATGGGACATTGTTATCAATCCCTCGACTCCACCAAAGTTCATGGAAAATCATTGAAGAAGCAGCAGAAGGAATGAGTCAGAGGATGGGGAGGAATTCTGGAAAATTCTGTCTTTGGGACATGCCCTGTCCCTTGCACTCATGAGGGGGCTACCTACACAAGACCTACACAAGATCAAGCCATTCAAAACCCTAGTGTGGATGAGAGAGGAGCCATGAGGCCTTTCTCATAACTGAGGAGTTATTTGAAGTTAAAAGCTTCTGGAAGAAGAAGAATCATTCTTTGCTGGGGTGTGGCTACTGATGGTTGGCCATACTCCTGTGGGTGGATGGCACCACACCCACCCACATATGGTCAGCACTACTTGGGATATGTGTGTGTGTGTGTTTTTTTTTTTAAGAAGAAGAGGATCTTTCATTGGAATGAGAATGTGTCATTGGTATCTAGGGAAGCTAGGAAGGGGATATGGGGGACAGATATTACATTGTATCAGATACACATGAAATTCTCAAAAATAAATTTAAATGAAATAAAACAAGTGAACTACTTTATATTTTTAAAAGTGGGGCACTTTGTCTACTTTCCTGGTATAATGTGATAGTAAATTTGAATCTTTGTTTTATGGACATCGTTTTCCAAACCAAAGATGACATACTCTGGTATTTAAAAATATATTTGTTAGAATATCGTGGTTTTTTTTCTTATATAATTTAATGTGAGAACATAAACATCATGTGCCACATTTGCTTAAAATGGGATACATTTGTCTTTAGGGAGTGAGGTTTATATAAGATTGTAAGTGAATTTTATCATGTAATATCCAAATATATAACATTTCTTCTTAAAGTCGTATCTTCCCAATATTCACGCAGTGTCAGAGGACTCTGCCTCACTTTAAAAATGAGGTCCATGGGGCTCCAAGGGGCCCTGCTCCACGTTCTCTGCGTCACAGAGCCTCGCATCCACAGGCTGCATCAAACGGCCCTCTTGGCTCTTTGACCTCTGGTTTGGCCAAGAGTCTTCAGCAGGAAGTAGATAGCTAAGTGCTGACCTTCCCCAGCTATCTAGCAAAGCAGCCATCATAACAACTCCTGCTGGGGGTCATTTTAATGACCTCAGCATAGCTTCCTCTGGAGTCTGTATGACTCCATCCTCCTGCTCCTTGAGAACCAGGGGTGCTGAGCACTCCGTCATCTTGCTGCTCTCTGAAGCACACTTTTGAGCCTTTGTCAGTTCCCACTGTCCTCAGCTATCCTTATGCTATGTCACCTGTCAGGACCCCAGTAACACACGGTTCAAATATCAAACAAAAAGTTTTATGACTGGTGTTGGAAGTTAGGTCTCCTATACATCTCATCCTTGATAGCATAAAGGACTGGTGGAGCTAAGAGATGCTACCAGAGTTGTCAAAATCACCACCAACAAGGCAGATCACAAATCAACAAGTCAGAGCCACAGATAGAAGCTTAATCTTAGGATATATAGCACAGGGCACACGGTAAATACTCAGAAATGTTAGCCACTAACACTACCATTATATTAGCAACAGCAGCGGCAATTAAGAAAACAAATTTTAAATTCAAAGTTCTTTAGCATCAGGATCCACAACTTAACCATTATTTGGCAGATGAGGATATCAAAGCTGAGTAAGTTTCTATCCAAGACAGGGCAACTGACCCTTATAGTAGAAATAAGGGAGAAACACCACGGTTTATGCCTTAGTGAGCACAGGATGGATTCCAGCCGCCTCCACAGCCCTGGCTGGGTACTCCACTTAGTGAAGAACCTTCACAGCAGTTTCAAATTCCCCAACAAATCAGTGTCTCTGTTATGACCCTATCATCTTGAATTGTTATAAACACAACAAAACATCATATGAAAACTGCTTTAAAACTCTCAGGCAGAGGGTTCCAGCATATCTTCATGTGCCTCACTCTACATTTTTCTAATGGGAAAGTCAGCCAGGCACTATGATCAGAAGAGGATGAAGACCTACCTAACTTTGCCTTTACTTGATGTAACGGGTGAAAGTTGAAACACAAATCCTTTCCCTTACAAGAAGAGAAAGCTCTCTGTGTGTGTGCTCAAGGGGGAAAACAGACCCATCCAATGAGAAGTAGCATCACCAAAGAGGAAGTTACCTCTGAAGGTTAAGGACTGATGGGAATGACCTCTACCAAAAGCTCCAAGTGGGGCTGCTCACACTGTTGTCCAACAACACTGACTCCTTGCTGGTTCCTGTGGGAAGGCTGAGTCTAAGACAGCTCTCCCAGGGCCATGGTGCTCTTTAAAAGAAGAAGCAGGATCTGTCCTCTGTGACCTCAGCAGCTCAGTTCCTCCCCCACCTTAGCCACGCCCCATTCCTCTTCTGGAATTTATTTTATTTTATTTTTATTAATTTAATCAGATTACAGCTCAATTGTTATCCCATCACTTGTATTCTCCCATTCCTCTCTCCCTCCTGCTTTCACCCTATTCCCCTCCCCTAGGTCTAAGACCGAGGGGGGCCTCCTCCCCCACTATACGATCATAAGCTATCAAGTCTCATCTTGGTAGCCTGCTTATTCTTTCTTTGAGTGCCATCAGGCCTCCCCACCAAGGGGAAGTGGTCAAATATGGAACACCAGAGTTCATGTCTGAGTCAGTCCCCACTCTCCACATAACTGTGGAGAATGTCCTGTCCATTGGGTAGATCAGAGTAGGGGTTCAATGTTTACTACTTGTATTGTCCTTGGTTAGTGCAATAGTTTGAGCAGACACGCCCCCGGGTCCTGATCCACCCATCACGATGTTCTTCTTGCAGGTTTCTAGGACCCTCTGGGTCCTTCTATTTCCTCATCTCCTATATTTCTCTTACCTAGAGTTTCAGTAGGATGTCCTCACATCTATTCCAATCTCCTGGAATTTCAACTGAGCCAAGTCATGTATATTTCTCACCTGAAAAACCACCTTGCCAGTCTGTGATTTTCCTTGTCCCAAATGCATTTCCCTTCTCCTCCACTAAACAAGAAAAGAGAACTTTTAACTGAGCACCCACAGTTCACCTTACACACAAGGACAACTAAATCCCCACCTGACCACTAGAGAGTAGTCTACCAAGGGAACCATGGTGGGAATGGGGTGCTGGGTTTAAATACAAAGTACATGATGTAGTAATATCATTAGGAAATATAACATTTTATAAAATAAAATTTTCAGTATTTATTATTTATTTTGCTTAAATTTATTATTATAGTTCATTCACATTACATCCCAATTGTAATCCCCTCACTATGTTTTGTTTTGGTTTTGGCTTTTGGTTTTTCAAGACAGGGTTTCTCTGTGTAGCCTTGGCTGTACTAGACTCGCTTTGTAGACCAGGCTGGCCTCAAACTCACAGCGATCCACCTGCCTCTGCCTCTGGAATGTTGGGATTAAAGGCGTGCGCCACCACTGCCTAGCTCCCCTCATTCTTAACTTCCTGTTTCCACCCTTCCTCCCTCTTCTGCCCTATTCCCCTCCCATAGTCCTCCTCTCCCACCATCTGAGCACAGCCTATCAGCTCTCATCTGGATAGCCTGCATCCCCTTCCTGTGTTCCCACAGGGCCTCTCTGTCAAGGGGCAGCGATCAAATCTCAGGTACCAGAGTTCATGTCAGAGTCAGTCCCCCGCTCTCTCCCACTTCCCCTTCACCATGTGGAGAATGAGCTGTCTATGGAGTGCATCTGAACAGAGGCTCTGGGTCCTCTGCTTGCAAGGGTTGGCGCACCAGTTTGTCCAGGCAACCCTGGGTCCAGATCTGCCAGCCTTGATAGTCTCCTTGTGGAGTTCCTGACAACCCTCCGCCCCCCTTCCCCCGGCCCACTCACCCCTGGCCTTCCATCCCCCAACTCTTCCAAACTACTTACAGCTCTTCACCCAGAGTCCAGCTGCGGATTTTTTAAAAAAGAAAGAACACACTCTACTAAATTTCAATTTGAAACAATCCAGCTAGAAAAAAAAAATTAAAGACTCCAGCCAGGCATAGTGGCACATGTCTTTAATCCCAGCACTTGGGGAGCAGAGGCAAGAGGATCTCTGTGAGTTCAAGGCCAACCTGGTCTACAAAGTGAGTTTCAGGCCAACCAGGGTTACATAGTGAGATCCCGTCTCAAAAATAAATACTTTTTCAAAAATCTAAACCAAATCTTAAAGGAGCTAAATCTTTTGCTGAAGGCCCTACTTCTGGCTATGTGCACATCCTGGTTTCCAGCCCAAGACTATCTATTTTAAGATCCTTTGTTCCCCCAATCTTGTCCTATTGCTTTGCCAATTCCAAGCTCAGTGCTCATTTTGCCCACCCCACCCACTCACCCTACCACTAACCATCACTAATAAAGAAGAGAATCCGAATGATTGGAAGGGCGGTGGAATGGATCCCATATGACAGGGACATTTTCCAAATCTCATCTTAACCCAAAAGGTCATGCATGCATGCTCACATGAGTCATGTTAAAAAAAAAAAAAAAGCATAGGAGACTAAAGATGAAGCACTTCCAAATTGTCCAAGTTGTTTTTCTAAATAGTAAGATACATTTTTCCCGTGTGTCACACATCCTTTCTTCAGGACTTTTTCAGAATAGTGTTCTCCCCATAATGTGCACGGTGACCCCTGTATGCTGCCAAGACCATGCACTTCCTTTCTCGGAAGTCCTACACCACTGCAGGCTTCGATGCCACAACCAGTAAATAATAAGAACAGCTGAGCAGTTAAAAGCAGCGTTAAACAATGTCAAAACTAAGCCCATCTTGAACCCTCTGGTTACAATGCAAGATGCTTATAGGGGTCCACCAAAACCTCTGTCACATCTCAGCACACACTTCCAACTCAATCAGTCCTTCCTCTGACTACACACATTGTCAACATATATGTTTTTAAACCTCATCTGCCGTGTGTGTGTGTGTGTGTGTGTGTGTGTGTGTGTGTGTGTTTGAGACAAGGTTTCTCTGGGTCCCCAGTACCTTCTTCTTGGCAATAGAACTTTACACACTTGAGGATTTAAGTCAAAAGCTACCTGCTTTCAGATGCATGGCATGACCCCTGAAGCACAGAGCAAGGCCACCCCTGGCAGACACTTCACAAGGTGAGTGAGGAAGCCCTGGATTTGCCAGCCTCAAAGAGCTCAAGTCCAAGACTGTAGAAGTGATAAGTCCCTTATTAATCCCTCCCTGCTGTTCTTTCACAAGCCCAGGGCACATGACAGCTTGAACGTAATGCATATGAAGTATAAACATCTCTTTATAGGAACTGATTGAGGAAAGAAAAGGAATAGGCTCAACAATAGCCAAATGCAGAAATTGGCAGGAGATTGAAGTGGAGTAAAAAAATAAAATAAAATAACAATGTTTGTCCTGCCAAGCAAAATGTGACTACTGGTGCAACGGTGCCATGACTATGAAGGGGGTACCCAATCACTTTCTGATTAGATTTGAGTTCAGCTACATGGAAATTCATGCTTGATACTGTTAACCTTGTCAAGAGTTCATGGCTTGGGAGGTCCTAAATCACAGAGGAATGTTACTCATTGATTAAATGGACATGCTATTAAATGATCTCCTAAATATTCATATTTATACCCATAGATTAGTGATGTTCTCTGTCTTCACCTTATAGTTGCAGTCAGAAGTCAACATAGACACTAATAACTCATCAAAGTGCACAAGTGGAGTGGATGTGGCATCAAATGGGACATCTGTATCTGCCCCCATCACCTAAGAAGGGGCAGAATGAATGTAAAAGCCTGACGGCGAGAATGTGTGCCGCAAACGGACATCTTCTGAACATGACACAGTCATTGTGCTCACAAACTCACCACATCTGTGGTCACCTGCACATGACCAACAAAAGAGTGTGCCCACTTCATCACAGATAAGGGAGGAATGCATGAGGCCCCACATCTCCCTTGAAGAGAATGGTAGTAAATGGTTGCTTGCAGGTGGGGGGGATGTCATTTTCTTCAGTGGTGTAGCCACTGAAAATAGCCCATGCTTTAGCAAATAGTCCCCCATTCCATATATGCTGTGAAAAATTCAGTGAGTCACATCCAGGGTGGGAGAAAGGGCATAAACGAAAGGCAGGGGGCTTCTGGTTAGGAACGGTGAAAATGTCCAAAGTTCACAACACACATGTATGAAACTCAAGGAATTTTTAAAGTTCTTTAAAGGATGTTTGTTGCATTTGTTGTAATCAATGAACTTGCAGGGCTCATTGATTGTACGGAGACACGAGTGTTAGCCAGGAGTCTTCAGCACTCACTTCATAAAGAGCAGTGGAGCTACAGGGATCCAAGGATGCTCCAGTGAGAAGTGCAGATCCAACCACTTGTCTTCTGCCTCAGTTGATGATGCAGAAAAGACAAGGTTGGGGTCAACTGTGTCAAGAAATGGGTAAACGATGAGAGTGACCAGATCCCCTGCAAGCAGCATAGGCTGAAGGAATGACGGAGCCACAGTCAGGTTTGTAAGCGTGGATCCTAAGACACCCACACTCTTTCCCCACAAACAGCGATCTTATTATTTCGGGACAGATGCATTACTGACATATGGATTAGATTCTACCTCCCCACCCCCTTCTCCCTCTCCTTATGTCAGAGAAACATACAGCTTTCTAAAGGAAAAGGAAAAGGAAAAGGAAAAGGAAAAGGAAAAAGAAAAAGGAAAAGGAAAAGAACAGCCAGGGACCAGACTGCATAGTACAGTTTTAAGCCATCTTGGAACATGATAAGGAAGTCTCTGTAGTTGGCCCACCAGTCCAAATGGCAGTGGCACCCAGCCCTGTCATTACCGTTCACAGCCAAGAAAGTTAACAACAAATTAGGTGGGAGCAGACGTTTGGTTTTCCGGAGGGGACTGAAAAGAAATGGCCCCCAAATGTCAAGCACTCTGATGGGTGAGGTGATGCGTCATTCCCTACAGTTTCAACACGATTGTGCAAGAGTGACTCCATCTCTGCCCTCAAGTTATCAAAGGGATGGTGTCCAGCTGTTCTCCATCCAAATGGAACAGAACAGTTTCCACTAGGCTGGAGGGAAAGCAACTCAGACATCAAAAGGAATGCCCAGTTGCACTGTACTCTTTAAGCAAAGCAACCTAATCATGTGCCCATAAATCAGTCCAGTCAACAATATGTATTAGCCGCCTATGCAAATGAGACTGGAATTGGACTGTAGGTGCTAAACTAGGTCGCCTTCAACTATTACTTCCAATCTCAACAACAGGAGAACAAGATGGCTACTGTTAACTCCATTGCATAGATTAGGACCAAGACAAAGAGCCATTAAATGAGATAGTCTTGAACTTAGGAAATGGTGGAAGTCTCGCTTAAACTCAAGGGTGTCCAGTTTCAATTTTTAAAATTCTCCTTCATTTCGGCCAAGTGCTAGAGAAGATACTTGGATCCTGCCCACAGCAACTAACACATCATTTTACATTTAATCACGGTCGAATGAACAAATAAATGAACACAAATAAATGAAGAACAAATGACTGGTTCTGCCCTCCAATCTTCTTACCCCACACTCCATCAGTTTAAATGTGTATTTTTCACCACATCTTAACATCTCCAAAATCAGAAGGCAGTTACAGTACATAGCCTGGCGTGATACAAATGGCATCATTCTCTTTATAAAATGTTACACAATACCAAATGCAGTATATGTCATGGTACATGTCATAGCCGATCAAGTGGAAGAGAAACAACTCAAAGGCCAGAGAAGTCTAAAAACAGTGAGATCAGTTTTATATTTAAAGGAGGGTAGGAGTGGAAAGTGGCTATTTTAAGCATCTTTCTCAGAGAAGTATGAATTTCTTAAAGGTGGGGACCTAATCTTCTTTGTTTGGTTTGGTTTGAGTTCCCAAACGCCCAGCTTCAAATTATTTGAGAAAGAATGGTGGCAACCTCATCCCATGTGAAAAACAGGAAAGGAAAGCCCAGCCCCGCCTGTCATCCCCTGGCATTCTGCCCAGCCCCGCCCCTCATAGCCCTTCCTGCCCCCTCCCCCCCACCCCCCCACCCCACTCCCCCGCACATTCTGCCCAGGGACAGAGTTTAATCCCACAGCCTTGAGAGAATCCTCAAGATCTAGAACTTTGCCTCAGTGTGAAGAATGATTACAAATCAGTCAGGCATAAGAAGTCAAGGGTTCAGTCAACAATATGTTTTCTTGCTCCTGTCTTTCTAGAAACGCTCCAGCCCCAGCTTCCACATCATAGTCATGTTCATCCCTGTTCCTCTCAGAACACAAGCAAACATCATCATGGCTCAGTGGTTAAGAGCACTGGCTGTTCTTGCAGAGAACCTGGCATTGGTTCCCAGCACCCACATAGTGGCTCACAACCATCTGTAACTCCAATGCCTTGGGACCCAATGCCTTCTTTTGGCCTCCACAGGCACCAGACACACATGTGGGTCACATACATATGTGCATGCGAATACTCATAAAGTATATAAATTCATATGCATATTTTTTGGTGGGACTATTTCATGGTTTGAGAAATCAAGACAGGACCTTTAATATGAAGTTTCCCTCCTGTCTTTCCTTCTTCTAAATACTACTCAAGAAGGAGAAAAATCTGAAAACAACTAGGCCATGCTCAAAGCAATGGGCGAAATCTGACATGGAACAGGGTGTTCACACAAACTCAGAGACTCTCCATGTAAATGACTTTGTAAATTTAAAGGGGAATCAGTGCCCTCGCTGTGGAGGAATCTTACAGATACGTCACAACCCAGGATCAGAACAAAGCCACCATAGAATAGATATGCCAATGCTGGACCCCTGCTGGGCTCCCTACTGAACCATGGGGTGGGGTGTGATCTGAATCCATATATGAGGGAACATCAGATAAACCCAAACCAAGAGACCGCCTACAAAGAGATCCTTTACTCTTCACAAATGTCATTGTCATGCAAGGCAAAGAAAAGGTTCCAGACTAAAGAACACCATACATTATGCTAGCTCAATGCTGTGCCTGATCAAAACTGAATCTTGGATTGGAAAAAAAAAATCAATCAAGACATTATTTGAGCAACTGAAATTTCAATGTGGATTGTAGAATCGTTAATATTTCACCACGGTCAAATTTCTTGTTTTAAAATCAAACTATAACAAAGCTCCTGAGCTTTAGAAATGGCACACTGAGGTTCTTAGGAGAGAAAGGCTGCTTCCTACCCCATTCTCATAAGGATTCAGTCATAACACTCCATATAATTAATACAGTATTAATATCCATGTGTTCTTATGAGTTGACATATACCATAGCAATAATATTCATAAGAGGAATCTAACAAATTGAGCAATTCACGAGTCTTACTGCGGATGCTGGGGAAATTCATATTTCTGTAAGTTTGAAATATCTTCAAAACAAAGTAAAACAAAATACGATAAACAAAAAAATGAATTAGCTCCTCTTACAGAAGCCCCGTAGGCACATGTTAACATTATGTATCAGTGACATTTTCTTTCCTAGGCTGGACCAGACCAGCTTCCGTTAGTCACACCCGAGCTCTGAGCACACTCAGGCCTTACTATGATCTCAGCCGAGACTGCAAGTGGACACAGTGATGGCTGGAAATAATGATCTGAGCACAGAACAATTAGCACAATAACCACAGGGAGAAAGTTACAGCCACGGCCATGGCTGCAGGACCATCTTCCACTCATAAACACACCAGCCACGAAACTCCGCCAAACCCACTCTCTGCCCTCAGGAACTGCAAGTATTAAAATTACAAAGCGGGGCATGCAGTAGGCTGAGCACGGTGGAAAAGGAGGCTCAAAACAAGGATAGAGTTGTTTCTGGAAACAATTCTAAATGGAAGAAAAGGAGCCCTGGTGACTCTGGTGCTGGAATGATTTGCACAAGGAGGGCAGCCAGCATCCCTCCCAGGACGTCTTTAAAAGAGAATACCATCTACCATCATGTTATAGCACATATAATTTCCTTTCAAGATTTTCACCACGTGAACTGTGAGAGTACGGTCTTACTTCGCTCGAGCCATGGGCTGGGAGTGGTCAAGAAGGCGCAGGACAAAGGTGTGGCTGGAAAGTCTGCATTAGGAGGCTGTCATTAAGAACCTTCCTGCCCTAAGCTACCAATCAAAACAGGGCTGGGTATGAAGCTCAGCAGTAGGGTGCTTGCCTAAGGCCCTGTACTGTATCCCCACATCCCAACGATAAGGAATAAAGACTAAAGAAGTAATCAAAACCATGTTAAGATGACCTAAGGGAAAGCCTTCTGTGAACAAGTTCTAATTCAGCTGTGGTCTAAAGATATAAGCAGTATAGTCTTGGTTCTTCAAAGCCCATCAGACTTGTTTCGGGGACTATATACAGACTATCTTGGCAAAAGTTCCATGTACGCATGAGAATGATACTACAGTTTTGATATGGTTTTATATATATATGGCAAAAAATTCATTCATATTTTGGTTCAAATCTACCATATCCCTATTGGTTTTATGTTACATCAGTTACCAAGAAAACTGAAATCATCAAATATAAATGAATTGTCTATTTCTCTGTCCTGTTTAATCAAGTTTTGCTCCATCTATTTGGAAGACCTGTTATTAAATGCACATGCACACACACACACACACACACACACACACACACACACACACTATATATATATATATATATATATATATATATATTTGTTCCTCAAGCATGATGACCTCAGTTTGGATTATGAGCAACCACATAAAAGCCAGGTGTGGTGGCCTATGCTTGTAGCCCTAGCACTGACGGGGTGGAGACAGTCTAGCTTGGTGTCCTGCTAGTCTAGCCAAATCAATGAGCACCAGATTCAGTGAGAGACCCCGACACAAAACACTATGGTGTCAAGTGATAGAGAAAGAGAGATGAAGTCAATGTTCAGCCCACACATACTCAATGACACCCACCCACCCATATGTGCACATATTTAGGACTGTTATGTCTTCTTATTGTTGTTTCTTATTTTACCACTATAAATATTGCTGTTATCACTGATCATATCCTTATAATGACCTCGTGAGATGTGAAAATAACTACAAATCAACTTTGTTTTTGTTAAGTGTTGACACGTTTCTTTTTTATATATACTTGTGCTTTTATATCTAAGGTGTTTCTTTAACACATAACATACAATTAGGTGACATTTCTACTAAGCTTGACAATTTCTACCTCTTACTTTTTATGTTTAATACATTTATACTTAGTGTATATGGTTGAGTTTAAGTTTACTGTCTCATATTTTGTATTTGTTTATAGCCAATATAGGGCTAAACTCTTTTGTTCTATCAAAGTCTGCCTGCCTTTTGTTTAATGTCAGCAAATAATATCTCTCTCTCTCTCTCTCTCTCTCTCTCTCTCTCTATCTCTATCTCTATCTCTATCTCTCTGTAGTTGTAGAAGAAAGCTAGTTTTCTATAATTAATTCTATCTTGGCCTGATATAGAAGTAGGAAATCCATATTTTAATGGGTATCCTGGGTTATTCTGATCTCCTGCTAGAGTTTGAACCCAATGCTTTAACCCAAAGATAACAACTTTAAGGTGATACGGTCATGTAAGCTTTTAGATCAGCTATAAGGCTAAAGAAGGTATTACGAGCTTTAGGAAAATAGAGAGCCTGCTCCAACTAAAAATGTTAATATTTAATGATTGTTTTAAATATGTTTTGAATACTTGAAAAATATCTACCAGATATACTTTTCCCTGAAATCATTTAGTGAGTCTTCAATTTTAAAAAGGATGCATAAAATTGGGTACCACCCACTATGGAAGACTGACAGCTCAGGACAGCAATGCCACTGTTACCTACAATGTGTACCCCATGAATTCCTTATGCACATGTAAGGCAAATACACATGTTCTAGCAATAGAGAGCCCATGTTTATCAATGCTGTATTTGCTACTGCCCCACCTTCATCCCTCTTACACAAATACTTAACTCTCTTTGCGTTGTGTAGTATTAACGAATTTGTGTCTTCCACAACCGAATTTTACTTTGTTGGACTTGGTTCATAATTTTGACCCATTGGGACTGTCTTGACTATTGATGTATCATTTTTCAAGGTGTGTCCTTTACTCACAGTTTCATCAGTTGAAAATCTAGTAAATGTTACCCATTCTCAGTTACCCAAAGGTATTATGTAGTCCCCATAACATAACCCATTAAGGGCTGTGCTAGCCAATCAAGAGCTGGCCAATCAGCACTGCCTGTGTTCTTTGTGATCCCCTCTCCCAGAGAATATATAAGCACAAACTAACAAGCTTAGAACTTAGAAACCATCATTGCAAAATCCCAGAGTGACAATGAACTTTCAGTCTTCATGTAGACTTTGTGTAAACATCGTTGCTTCTTACTCCCCTGGTAAGCTGATGATGTTGGAAGTGGAGAAGACAAAGCCACCGTTGAACAAGGTTATGAGGCCACCATTCTGTCTGGCTTTTAACCAGAAGACCCATCTCTGGCATTAATTAGCTATATGGCCTTACACAATTGAGTTTTCTCTTCTGAGCCTCGATTTTCTCATTTAGACTTTCCCCTCAAATAGTCACCATCATCTCCAGCTCTCTTCTTCAGCCTCTCACAGGGCTCCAGCCTTTGCCTTCCTCAACAAGGTCTCATTTTGCATTAGCAATGACATATTTCAAAAAAAATAGCTAGAGGAAACTTTTCCTCTCTCTCAACTAACTATCCTAAAGTCTACCTTAGTAGATTCTTACTTAAACTCATCCACATCACTATAGCTTAGTCAGTCCTAGTTGTATGATCTGATTCCCCCTCACAGCCCATCCCACGTGTGCACAGTCTTCCTTTCAGCCACACTAAGCTGCTTACAATCCCTTGAATTATTGTGTTTCCCCCACTTCTGCCTTCATTCATGCTATTCTCCCTCTCGGGACTATCTCGGCCCTTCTCCTATAGTCAGCTTCAACCAATTAGTTATTCAAATCTCATCTCAACCATCATGGGATCATGGGATCCAAGAGGTTCCTGTGGTGGATTCAGATGCCCTTATCTGGTTCCTTCTGAGGCTCACAGTGCATGCTCTAGCTCAGCATTCATCGAATGTTTCCAGGTGACTTATCTTTTCCTCTACCTTGTCTGTAAGCTCCTGGGAAGCTGGGCTGAGGCTTGCCACCACTGTCTGGGATACCTCCTGGAGAATACATGCTTGTTGAATCATTGACTAAGCCAAATATCAAGCGAATGAATGAGCCAGTCATGCCACAGGCAGCTTCTTGCTTCCCACTTCCCCAGCCAGGCAAGCTGGAGCCCTCCGCATAATATCCTAACTGGACTCAGACTTAGATATTGCCTCAAAGCAATGATCTAAATGTCAGAGACTCCCCTCATGGGACTCCCCAGGCCATGAGCTAGACTCCCCACCCTCTTTCTAAAAACCCTTCCCAAAGAAGCTCAACTCAAATGGAAGAAAAACTAGGAAGTCATTTCTGCTTAACACTCACCATCTCACAACCAAGGAGGAGCCATACCCACAGATGTGCTGTCCTTGGTCCCTGGAACCCAAAAGTCAGAGAAGCCTCCTGGAAAGACATCAACTGGAAAAATCCATCCCTGGCCAGCCCTTCGCCAGTCCTCTCCCCTGCTGAGATTGTTCATTGCTTGAAGTCTACAACTCACCACTTGTTTACGTTCCTAACCCCAAGTTCAAGGGCATCTGCAATTTAATTTGAGCCATCAGTAGAGGATGCTTGTGTCTGCTGGAGTTGGAAGAGCATAAACAAACTTCTAGGCTGAACTCTGCTTGGCATTTCCTGCCCAATCTCACTCTGGTCCTATAAATACCTCCAAGACTACCTCTAGTGGGTCCAGATGGTGGCGAATTGTCCCTAAGGTGGGGAACTATCACTCAGAATGGATAGCAAAAGTGTCCAGGGTGACTTGGTAAGGATACAGTGGGAGGAAAGAGTCATTAAAAGGGAGAGAGAGTGAGAAAGGTCAAGGAGGCTCTGAAGAGGCATAGGGGGAGAGGAGATAAATTCATCAGGCTCTGGAGGATGTGGGAAGGGCTGACACTGCTCTGGCCGGTGGGGGAGGAAAGTGACGGATATTTTGTCAGGAGTTATGTTCCAACTGAATGGCCAACTGGGTCTCAACCATCACTCACCAAAAGCTGGGGGGGGGGGGGGAATTAAATAGTTGGGCAGTTGTGAGCTAGGAACCAGTCTTAGAGTCTATTTCTGTCACTACCATCCTTCCTGCCCAAAGCATCTTTGCCTACCTAGACTCCATCATCCTGTTCATGACTGAGGACTCTGAGGATATACAGCCCACATTGAGTGAAGGGAACAATGAGGAACAACAGGCAGAGCTCTGGCTGGGGGGCATCAGATTACCTCACACCCCATGAGAAGCCCACCTTTCCCATCACCCATCCTCATTGCTCACTGGTACTTCTGAACCACTCTGGGGATCACGTTCACATTTCACAAACAGCTTAGCTCAGATCACATTTATCACCCACTCTCCACCTATAGGCGCCCACCTTTGGGCATCATTGGATATAGAGATAATAAGAGCCCTGATTACTATAAAGAGTTGTGTCCCAAAGGAACAAGGCTGAGAGACCCTTCCAATAGGTCCTTCTACACTAATAACATTTTACACACACACACACACACACACACACACACACACACACACACACACACACACACCACTCTCACCTGGATACTTAAAACCCCTTGGAGCAGCAATCCCCAGGCTGTGCCTCTGAGCCTTCCCAGAGAGTCAGCTGGTGTTCATGCAAGGTCCCTGCCATACAGCTGCCACCCACTCTCAAGGCCATCAGCCCAGAGATGCCATGCAGACTTTTCCATTTGTCCAGAGCTTCTTAAGTGCCTCTGACATACACCATGTGTCCCCACAGGAAAATACACACTCATCAACTCTACACAACACTCCAGCTGTGATCAAAGCTGCAGAGACTAAAGAAAACAGGAATGGGGGTGTCCAGGAATGGTAGGAGATTGAGGAAGAGAGATTCGGGGGACCTGTGGGTAGAAGATCTTGTAGGTAAGGGTGAGCCTAATGGGTAAATTCCAGGACTGGGGTCCAATCCCCTGTATCCTGATCCCTAGATTTTACTCACCTCCATGTGAGACAGGGGTTTTGGCACTTATTCAGCTCCAGGACTGAGACAATCTTTGCAGGACCATCAGAAACTAGCTCTAGAAAGATTACTATAAATCACCTTTTCTGCCCTCACTTTTGAGGTGATGGAAAGAAAATCTAACTTAGCTTGCCTGAAAAAAAATCAGCCCCCCCCTTAGACCTCTCTACATTAACTCTAAATAGATTCTAGTGGCACCAGTGAAAGATTTCTTATTGCACTCATCACTGGATGCAGGTGCATACTTACACTTAACCTCAGCCACAACACACTGCCTTTTGCAGAGACAGCTGTCAATAAAGACACTGGATTGAACTGAACTGAACTATATGATCTCTCAAAGCCCTTTCCTATAACACTGGGTCTCCATGCCAGCTGGGCCGTAAGAAGTCTGAGGGTGGGGTCTGGCCTTCCATTCTCTCACCTTGGTCCCATAGAGGTGCTCCTGATGTTTCTATCTGGTTTCTGGATCACCAGAAGACTTGACTTAATAATAAGCCAAACCCTCAGAGACAGGGTACTTCATCCAAATGAGACATAGTCTCCCAAGACTGGACAAAAGCAGGAAGTAGAAGTGGTGGACCATACACCCCACTGAGGGTGCAGCAAACACCAATGGTCAGATCTGCAGCACAAGGATGCTGTATGAGGCAGCACAGGGAGCATTCAGAAGTTCAGTGTCTCAAGGCAAAGAACATCCTTTATCTACAGATGATTTGTGTCTCTCTGTGGGTGGCCTGCCTTCCTGGCCTAGAGTTGAAGGCTTGACTAACCCAAGGGATTGTCACCATTTTGTTAGAAGTACCAGCATCTAGGAACTGTTCTGCTCTGTCTACCATTCTCCAAACTTAAATGCTAAGTGAACAGTGCAAAACCCCATCCCTCTCCATCCCCTCCCACTCCTCTTGACTACATCCAGCTGAATACAGATCCTATGAGTGAAAGTAGAAACAACAGCTCAGAGCCTACGGCATACTCAAGGCCCTTCTCCAGGCTGGGTGACTAAGCGGAGTCCCATAGCCTTTTCTAATCTATGCCAATGATGTGCTAGCAGCTACAGCAATCCTTGGCAGCCACTAAACTGTCAACATCTTTGAATACCTTTAGTTAATCTTAAGAAGTTATTAGAGGACAAGAGTCTTCTAGGCAAGAAACATGAATGTTCTTTTCTTATAAACTATTTGTTTTTTGGGGGGTCTGTGACTTCCAGACTCACAACAAGATGCTGTGGTTTTTCCATTTCTAAAACAGAGGCAAGTGTCTGTGCAGAAAGCCTGGGCGTGCCGGGCTAATTAAATTTAGCTATCTTGTGGTTGTTGTTGTAACGTGTGTTCTGCCTATGTTATTCAATGTGTTAAGATGGTTTCTGTTGATGTTGATTACATACCCATGTGGTGTGGGTGGAGAACTTCACTCCAGGGAACATCATTAGCAGAAGTGGGGAGCTCAGGGGTTCCAGAGACACTTGGCAAAACAGTGGCTCCTGGGATCAAACAGTTGGGCCGTGTCCATGGTAACGCATCTTGATGCCAGTCCCCTCATTTCTCCCAGGGCAAGATCAGTCCCTTGGATCTACCTGAGGTCCCTGACTCCCACAAAGAGAATTCCCGTTGCCTTCACATGGCCCAGGGGTCTGCGGGGATGATGATGCAACTCTTAGAGAGAGATACCTGCATGCCTAGCAAGACCAGCCCAAGATTCCCTAGGAGAAAGCGGAAACGAGGAAGGAACCCTCTGCAGGCCTTCTTATCCTTCCCCTGAAGCTAGGAGGACAGTGAGCCCTGACACCTGACAGAAATCCTCCGCTATGACATCTCCCCAGATTCCAGAGAAGCTACCTGAAAGCACCTCTCTGCTATCTGTGGTGATGGTCCCTCTGTGAAAGCTAGTTCTCTTTTCCCATGCCATCTTCAATTTCTCCTCCAGCCATTTCTCTTAGCCCCCATGGTTTCACCTGAGCCCCATTGCCTAAGCCCATTGTTGAGTCTTTTCTTTCAATTCCCAAGCTTGTATTAACCCCCAGATTGCAAATCTTCCCAATGATGTTTTTCTCCTCTTCACACCTATACCTAATACCTAATGCCTAAAACTCATCTATATGGCCTCTCTGATCAGCCTTCCCATGGCCAGTTCCTAAGCCCTTCAAAACCTTCCACCACCTTGCCCCAGCCCTGCCATGTCTGTCCTGATACTTGTTTGGTGTGGTCTATAGTTCTGAGACCTGTATCAGAAGCGCTCTCTTAAGAACTTGTGTCTTATTATCATATTTCAAATTCCCCATCTCCTCTCTTCTTGGAGGCTTCAATGCTCAGGCTGGAGTTCCACATCCGGAAGACCCTTGACACAGACATGGACTCTCATCTTGTTAACAAGCTTTGGGCTGTTTTAAGAAGGATCTCATAGGGTATGTTTCTTGTCACCTCCCCACAAAGCAATCAAGAGGGGAAAGGCACAGTTCTTCACAGTCAAGGTGCCCTATTAAGTCACACTCCAAGGCCCCTGACTGAAAAGTTCAATCATTTCTACCAAGTAGAGACCCTCCCCCATTCCCACACCTTGCAGAAGCCAACATCCATATGGGATCATGGAAGCATCTTAAGTTTGTACACAGTGCTAACTGGCTTGGGGGAGAGGGGTCTGACTGCTGTAGCTGCAACCCGAACTATGCAGTAGATGGGAGTCTGGAAGAGAAACTACTTGGTTGGCCAAAGAGGGAATCGATGGCTGACAACCTGACCAGACCAAGACAGCCAGAATAACAGATGGTGAATCCCAGACACCAACAATGAACAATCAGAAGCATGATCCTGGAGGTGGTACATTATCCCTGCCGAGCTCAAAGGGGAGTGTGTGCAAAAACAACTCCTCTTGAAGCAGAGCAGGACTGCAGTCAACGCGCTGTGTTTGTAAGTAGATCGCGCCATGGCTTTGGTAGCCGGGGATTCACTCAGCCTAACATCAGCTAGACAAAACTCTGTGACCTTCCCACCACATGGTACAATAAAGAGAACCAGCATCCAGAGTGGCACAGATCTAGATCTGACCCCGCGTTCTCTGAGGCTTAGGGAAGCCCTTGTCTCACCAAGTTCCTTACACCCTCACAAAACGGAGGTAGTAGAGCCCACAGGGCAAGGCTTCTCGGGGGCACAGAGGTCACACACGTTAAGAGCACATAAAGAGCCATGTAGAATTCTGCTACTTCAGGGAGTATTGTAAACTCTCCTCGGGGAACAGAGAAGCGAGTGCTCTGTTTAAACCTATCTGGAGCCATCGCCGCTGTATTCGTGCAATGTGTCATCTAAATTCCTTCCTCATGGGCACATTGTGGGAGGCAGGACATGTGCTGCGAGTCCATCACAGCTGAGGAAGCTGCAGCTGGAGAGAGAATGGCTTGCCCAAGTGCTACACCAGCTGGAGGAAGGCCTGAGTCAAAACAGTGTGTTTCATTCTTTACCCAGAGTTTCCAGACTGAGCGAAAGCAAGACCTTCAGGGTCTGATGAAGACCTGTGGGTCACTCTATCTATCCTCAATTTTACAAATACCAGCCTCACTCCTTCTTCCTTTTTCTTCCTAGAGTAGGGCATTGTTAAGTCTTGTATCCTATAGATGCTTCTCCAAGTCTCCGGCCTTGGTACTTTCTCTTCTGTAAAACATTTGCAGCCTGTAGTTTTCCTTGGGCACACTGGCCTAAGTTGATCGTGTGATATCATTAGTCACCCAATAAAGTGACAATAACTTAGTTTCTAAATTGTTTTATGAGAATGTCAAGAATCTTTGGTACTTCAAAACAGAGTTCAAGCCACCTCCAACAGTCTTTATTCACACCCCTGAGTCCACCATCACAGAAGACTATTTCACTATTCTGGGCGTCAGTTCTTCCGCCATGATATTTTCCATATGCTGTGCTTATACAGCCTCCAAGCTATTTTTATAAGTTTTTCTTCCAGTCCTCTGTCCCTTATATTTCCCAGAAAAGCCCAGAAGCTATCTATAAGTCTGGAGGGGTCCTTTTGAACTCGGGTTCCTTGGGAGCAGGGCCATGACTAATTAGTATCCATGGCCACTCACAACATCTGACAGATGTGTGTTGCCTCTGCCACTGGAGGGGAACAGTGTGTAAGGCTCTGTCCCTGAGGTTCCCAGGTCCCTGAACCCTGAAGGCAAGCATCGTGCTGGGGCTCTTAAAAGAGCCAGTGTCCTATGTAGAAATGTGGAAAGGTCTCCGGGTGCTTAAGGCTTTTTGTTTGTTTGTTTGTTATGTTTTGTTTTGTTTTGTTTGTTTTTTAATGGAGGAAAGAAAGCTTAGGTTCATGAAAACTGTTAAAGAGACAGTGGCTGTTTTCAAATACACAAGGGGTTGACTCGCATAGTAAGGATGTGTTAGATTTCTGTCACTGTGGGCGAAATGTGTGACAGAATCAACTTAAAAGGAAGAAACATTTATTTTGGTCCATGATTCCCAAGGTTTCAGTCTGTGGCTGGTTGCTTCTGCCATTCCAGATTCTGCGGTAGCACACTGCACATCATCATTATAGGAGTGCATGGCAAAGGAAACTGTTCACCTATTGGTGAATGGACTAGAATCCTAATATCCTCTTCAAGCTCATGTCTTTTGGGGGTGCAACCCATTCTCTCTTGGGACAATGACATGATGGCCCCAAACTAGGCACTAAGCTAACTCTTAAAATGTTCCACCTCCTTCCGCTGGCACCACGGTTTGGGATAAACCCACTGCGTTTTGACTTAGGAGATGGACATGAGCCTGTAGGAGACAGGAATAGGATTTTATGGCAAGGAACTACACAGGCAAGGCCTATGTCGCTGTTGGGAATCGGTGAGACCTGTGAGGAGATGTATTCCTTTCTACAGGGAGGAAGTTAGGTCACAGGGGAAGTAAAGTTTAAAGTAAGACTGAGACTCTAACCCTCCTGGGTCTTTCTCAGCTGCCACAGTGACTAGGTCTCCTCTGCCACATGCTATCCGCCATGATGTGTGTACATAAGCCTAAAGTAAGTCCAGTGGTACCAAGAGAAAGCTGTGAAGCCATGAGCCAAAATAAACTTTTCCTACTTTTAAGTTGACTCTCTCGGGTATTTTGTCACAGTGATGGAAAGCTGAATAACAAGAGGGTGTTCTTACTCTGTACAGGAAGCAGAACCAGAACCAAAAGAGGGGTCTTGGCAGAAGTCTGGTTTTCTTTTCATGGCTTTCTAGTGCCTTGAAACCTCCAGCAGAGAAGCAAGCTGCCCTGAGATGAGGTACCCCTATTAGAAAAAGAAGAAGAAAAAAGCCACCTTCGCTGTCTTCACCATGCAGTTGCTAGATGTCACTGCAGACAGGATTCTTCATTCCTTCCTTCTATGGCCATGAACATGTCTGACCTCTAAGCTTTGTCCACCTGTATGATGTCATGATTTCTCCAGGGATTCTATTGCACATAAAGACCAAGGAGGCACAAAAATAGCTTGCCATATATTTTCCAGATAATATCATCTAGTTCTCCCAAGAAATACAACAAGACATGCGTTCCAAAGACAAGGGTAGTCTTGCTGATCCAGATAGCTTCTTTTCCATCTTTCCCTGTGGAATTCTGGGTCAAAATGGGAAATGTAAGTAGCACATAGGTACCTTAAAACTTGATGTCTGTACCATATGGCTGATGCTACCAGAAAAGCCAAAGCATGATCCACAACGGGGCCCCCATGTATGGAAGGCTACTATAAAGCCATAGCCTCTGTCTTCAGAAGACTTGGGCTGAGGCCTCACATCGAAGCTGAGAACATCAGACCTCAACTCCTGTATCTGTTGGTTAGCCACCAAACCCAAAGCCACCAGACCAGCAGCAGCCTTCCCTCTGAAAGGGTAAAAACTGGAACCAACTAATACTCCATGCAGAGAGGGAGAGAAAGCCAACTGCAATCGAGCCCTTTTATGATTGAATTTAGCCAGCACCCTGATCCACCAGACAACCCAGGATATAAGGCATGGGCCCTTCTCATTCTTCTTGGCTATGTTACTGCTCACAGCAGTTGCCTGCTTTCCTCTGCCGCCGCCTCCTCTCTCACATCCTCAACAATAGAACATCTATATGATATTCTCCAGAATCATGAAGTACAGTGTCTTCCTAGGTGTAAGATGTTTCCCAGTTAACTCCAACCTTCCAGTGCTAAGACCTATGCAAAGGCCATGGAGCTTGTCACCACCATCTCTCTTTAGCCTCCTCTTCTGGAGCCAGCCTTCCCTTCCTTCCATCCCTGGGCTTCCTGCTAACTCACATTGCTGAGTAAAGGATAAGGGGCACGTAGATACAGATGAGGTCTGTAAGTCAATCATGTAAGCTGCCCATCCCCAATCAAGAGGATTAATGGATCTGACTTTGTATCCGTGTGATTTTCAGCTATTATTTCAGGCTGAACAATGTATCCATGTATAGGGCAGTGCAGGTGAGCAGTGAAGATACATCCTTCAACACCAGTCCTTCAGAAACCAATTCTGATCCAGTGCCCACCTCTTCCAGGATGTCTTCCCTTACTCTGCTAGGAGCACTTACCCTCCCCATGCTGCCCCATACTATTAAGTATGTTTGCTATTATGGTCTTAATATGCCTCACTTCATCCCACCTTGGATGTCCATCTCCCTATATAATGGGCAGATCCTGAAAGCTTTACTTTAATTGTTATACCTTCCCGTAAAGCTGAGCAAAGATACTTGTTCATTCTGAGCATCAGTAAATGTGTATTGCATTAAGATGAATGACCTTTCTAGACCCAGGTAAGACTCAAGAAGGCAGTGGGACTCAGGAAATAACTAATCATGAGTTGATCAACATTTTTCTCTGTATTTTCTCCTCCAAAATAGCTGTGGCCTTCCCAAACCTAGCCTGGCCTGCCAGGAGGATTCCTGAGAAGGAATGTGGCCAATACTGTCACTATCCTGCAAGAAATTTGGTGATGATTATGATGATGGTGGTGGTGATGATGATGGTGGTGATGATGACCTCGACAGCGCACAGGTGGAGGTCAGAGGACACCTCTTGTAAAGTTGATTCTCTCCTTCTACCTTTACGTGAGTTCCAGAGACTGGATTTGGTCACCAGACCTGCACAGCAGGCCTCTTTATCTGTTGATCTATCGTGCCAGCCTCTCCAGGAGGCATTTGAATGGGTGACATTCCAGAGAGGAAAACTGAATGAAGCACAACTATGGAGAAGGGCCGATGGGATGACATGGTCTGCTGTGGAAAGTCCCTTAGAATACAAGACAAGGACAATGACTGAACCTCAAAGTAGGAAGTAGGAAAGCTGATTTCTGGGAGCCCAGGATCCTGCCAGGTCACCGGGCAGCTGGCCAGAGCTAGGGTTTAAAAACTGTGGCAGCAGCTAGCAAGACAGGAATTCTGGCCACTCTAGATATGGTTTCCCCATAGACATTATGTTGAGATCACTGTGGGAACCATTCCGTGTCTGAATGCTTCTATCCGGACCCTGATTTTAGCTGCAGGAAGCTTCACACTTGAGGAGCTTGTCCCTGAAGATATGAAAGAGGAAGGGCTGTCTCCTCTTCAGACTTCATTAGAGGACACAGCTGTCGGGCATATTGAATCCTCTCCCTTTATCAGCCCTTCAGAAAGCACCCCCTCCAAGTCAACAGATTACAATCTCTGAGCCTTCTGTTTCTCATGTTGCCAAAGGCAGATACACACACACACACACACATACACCATTCTCTGTATATATGTGCATATTATATATATGCCATCGGTTTCAGCAAAGTAAAGAGCAGAATCTAATCCAGAAGATGATTAGGGCTAATATCTTGCCTGAGTCTTATCAAAATCCCAAGATGAAGAAAATCAGCTATAAGCACACATCAGTTTTTGTGAGAAGATAAATCTTGCCTCTGATTGGTTATCGGCTCAGATCTACTCAAAAGTAAAAGGTCCCAGGTCTCCCAAACACCCAAGAAAATGACAAGCGCAGAAGCCTGCTCTTGTATCTGTGAAGATCCTCTTCTGCCACCTGAGGAGGACCAAGGGCCATTTGTTCCATCCCAAGCCTCACTCCTCTTTATTCTTAGTCTTGAACTCTTTCTGCTAAGGCACAGTAGCTGCTGGTTAGACAGTCTCACAGAGATCTTCTGGGTTGGGTTATACCCATGCACCTAAGTCTTTGCCAGATCACTGCCTAGAAAACATTCCAGAAAATTCCTGCAAGTGTGTACACTCATTTGAGGCCTTCAGACCACAAGAACTCCAGGAGGAATGTAGGATCCAGGGTGGAGAGCCCTACTGAGCTGAAGAGACCATCCATGGTGTCACAGTGCAGCCTGCTGGGCATCAGCGATGTGCAGTTCATGGAGACAATGGTGAAGGGTATCAGCATCAGCATGATACCCAGTTCCCTTTAAGGGACCTTCCCTTGCCCAAGCCTCAAGATTAGACTTCAAGGCCTGGCACAGTAAAAGTTAACTAGTATCTATTCTTTCAACACACAGCACAAGTGTTCTAGAATGTGCTGACCCAGTACATAAGTTTTCATCCATCTTTCAAGACAGGCCACATGAGTACAGCTTCTTTATGAGGTACAAAGAGGCAGCATCACACAAAACTCAAATGTGGGGCCCATGATGGCTCAGAGCAGGGAGCCAACAGCTTAATCTCTGTGTGCCAAGTGGGTCTTTTTTGGGTGGTGGCAGGAGAAATGAGAGATACGACACAGGAGAGAGGTACCTTTAAGATGGGAAAGCCCAGCATGGTGGCACACACCTTTAATCCTAGCACTCAGGAGGCAGAGGCAAGTAGATCTCTGAGTTCGAGGCCAGCCTGGTCTACAAAGAGAGTTCCAGGACAGCCAAGGCTACACAGAGAAACCCTGCATATAAAAACCAAAAGAAATGGAGGAGGAAGAGGAGGAAGGTGAGGAGGAGGAGGTGGTGGTGGTTAGCAAATTGGAGGAAGAGAGAAAGGGCAGGGAAAACAGAATCCTGGGGTTTTGTAGTTGTAAAGAGGTAGCAGACAAATTAGCAGATAAATCTGACAATCAAATTAAGCCAGGAACATTTGAACAGAGAGTGTAGAGTGAAGGGTTCACTGTGGAACTCACTGAAGGGAAAGGGCTGTTTCCCACATGTTCAACCTTAGTTTTCTCTTTCCGAGCTCTCTGGGTAACTGTCTGTGGCCCCTGGAGAGCCTGCATCTTTCCTCTCCACGACCCCTTCCCTTTCCTCTTTCCAGCATATCTCTGAGATGTGATGTCCTCAGGCCGCTGGGGACAACTGCCTGCCCACTACCCACACACATAGGCAAAGGCTTACCTGACCTTCTGAGAGTCTCCAGGCTCAGCCTTCCTTCCCTTTCTGGCAAGGCTGCCTGTGCTAAGGGACAGCCTCCAGCTCTGTTCCAGCTTTCACCGCCCAGGCTAGACAGAGCTGAGCTCTCCAAATCTGCCAGGCCAGAAACAGGCCTCTGCCCTAAAGGTAATTCTCCGCCTGCACATGAGGTTGTTTGGTAGCCAAACCTCAGCGCACATTGGAGTCATTTCCCACTTAACTGGCAGGCAAATCACCTGAGGTCTCTGGGGAAACAGACAGGGCTTTCTGGAAGGGCGACTTTGTTTTCTTCACTCATAGTTTTATTTTATTTTTTTTTCACTCATAGTTTTAAAAACCAAATGGGTAGTTAGACAAAACAGGCGACAGAGGTGGGTGGCCACTTGAGATGCCAAGAGAAAGACATCAAAGCCCACTCGGAATGAGGGGAGCAGACACCATGTGGCCTCGGGAACAGTCTAGGTGGCCCCTGCTATGAAGAGGCAGCCGAGAAACAGAGCTGCTGGGTGATGAGCCGCAGTCATAGTTCATCACCCCACCCCTGCTCCCGGGCCAAGCGCTTCAGTAAAGGATTTCAGCTGGAAGGAACACCTGCTTCTTGCAGTTTCTTGGGAGGGGTTCACACATCACTGACACAAGGAGGTGAACCTACCCAGACTCTGGCCCCCACCCTGCTTTCTTTTTCCTCAGGCTGGAATTTCTCCCACAGACTCCTTTGGTGACTGCTCCTTTCCCGAACCAGGGCAGTAAACCAGGAGCACTCTCTATGTTCGCAACCTTGCTAATTAGATCATTAAAACTGCCACAAGGGCTGATGTGGCAGGGAGGCCGTCATGTCGGTCTTCTCCCGAGTTAGCTCATGGGTCTTTCAGTTCATCCTCTCCGAATCTTGAAATCCAAGTGAGGGGGGAAAAATGTCTAGTAGCATTTGCTGCCTACATCTGGCCCAGAGCCTTCCAACTTCCCAATGATGCTGCTTGCTGTTCTAGCCAAGAAGAAGGCTGATAATATACACCAAGGTTCTAGACTTTAAAAATCCAGAATCTAGAGTCTTTTAACCATTTTAAGCTAGTCAGACCTACTGCAGTTGAGTCGGACCTGTCATCGATGTTTTATAGAAGCTCAGAGAATTTCCAGGGTGCCAAATTGAGAGAGGGGGTGGAGAGAGAGAGAGAGAGCTAAGGAGAGAGAGAGAGAGAGAGAGAGAGAAAGAGAGAGAGAGAGAGAGAGAGAGAGAGAGAGAGAGAGAGAGAGAGATTTCAGTACTCAGGCTTCCTATACATTAGAAAAGCTATGGATAGTCCTCATGTCTCTACCAAGGCCACCAATGTATCCTTTATGTGATTTGTCAGATCTTTACTTCCTCCCACAGAGCACTGTGGCCACCTGGGCACCAGCCAAGGCTCTAATCCAGGTCCTTCCCTTGAAAAATAACAAGGAAAATATTCTCTTTTATTTCCAAAGAGCTGGCAGGGAACTTGAGACCATGATGCCCATCCAATGATGAAAGTCTCAGTAAATCAACCTGTATCATCGTCTTCTTCCATTCCCCATACATCCTTGCATTACTTCCCCAGCCATAAGACACACATCAAGGGCATACAACCTAGGAAGAGCAGGCTCCTCTACTGAACCAGCACACTGCCAAGGACCAAGAGGATTGACTGTGTATTGGTCAGGATTTTCATCTTAAGCAACTCAAAAAAAAAAAAAAGTCCCCACCACCACCACATACACTCACCGGATGAGGTCAATGGGTTGAAATTTGTAAAACACTCCATAGCGTGCCCATTCCTGATACAGCAGCTAAGCAAGAAAAATAGGATGAGAGATTATCAGTGACGCAGGCAACTCTTCTTGTTTTGTCCAATGTAAAGTCAAATGCTATCCCTAAAGCTTGGCTCATAGAAGTCTCATGATGTTTTGCATAGGTATATACAAAGGCAGAAGGCCAAGGGAACTTCCTTCTCCTTCTCAAAATTATAGAGATCACCCATGTACATCTACAAACACTCAGGTACCTCATAAGCATCACCTTTATCCCTTGTCTTGCCTGGTGCAGCGTGATCTCAGACATTCATCACTCGCCCACTTAACAAGCATTCACTGAGTGTTTCCTATATTCCAGACACTATCCAGACCCTGGATGCTGCAGTAAAGTGCATTAAAATCACTGTTGCGATGGTGCTTGTACCTGATGCGTGCAGATAGCTACAAATATATAAGATTCACAAATGCCACTAAAACAAACCAAGATAAGTATGATATAAGGTGGGGTGGTGTAGGATGCTGTTTTAAGCGAGATGGACAGCGAGTGCGCTCTAAGGAGGTAATACCTTAGTTTAGACCAGAAAGAAACGGGGAGAACATGCAGTGTCCCTATGCAGAGGCGCTGATGGTTAGAGAGTTAGAGAGGCATATACAGAATAACCAAGGATAGCAGAGGCACATGTGTGCCCAGGGCAGAGCAAACATGGGAAGAATAATAGGAGGTGATTCCTGCAGCAGGTAGCAGATGTGGTGCTAAAAGCTGTGATGAAAACTCTGGATTTTGAAGGAAATCCCCCAGGAGACTTGCCACTGAGGGGAGAAACAAACCAACCTAGGTTTCACACAGCTCATTCTGGTTGCTTTGTGGCGAAAAGACGGAGTGAGGAGGAAAACAGGGAGGCTATTGTTAGAATGGTCCAGTGGCGAGATGATGCCTATACTTACTCATAGGGCTGATGAGAGACATTTGATTTTGCCTATTGACTTGTGACTAGATTAGATAAGAACTTGATCTGGGCACTTGAATAACTGTGATGCATTGACAATAGAAAGAGCATGATTAAAGAAGCAGAACCAAGAGTTTACTTTAGGATGTGTTCACTTAAAACGCTTTTTGGGTGTCTGCAAGGATGTTGAATAAACAGCTGGGTATAAAAATCTGAGTGCAAAGGACAGTCCAGGCTAGAAAAGCAATTTTGCTGGTTATTAGAGAAGAGAGACAATGCAAAGTCATTACAACGCCAAAGAATAAAAATAAGTTCAGATCTGGATACTCTCAGGGCTAAAGGCCCAGGGGATGGTGAAGAGAAACCAATGAGTCTGGAGGATCAGGCAGTGGTGAGGGAAAAGAGCACGCTGTGTGGCTAAGTAAAGAAAGTTTCCGGAAGAAACTGGAAAGCCAGGTGAAATGTCACTAATGGGTCAGATGAGAATGGAAACGTGGCCACTGAAATCTACAACTTAGAGGTTGCTAATTACCTTCACAAGAAATGTTTCAAGCTAGAAGGAGGCTCTAAATCTGAGTGAGCACCTACATAAAGCTTATGGAGGAAATGCTACAGCCACCTCGCCATCAGGTGGTGTCTAGCAACTCTGGCAAAAGCAAGCTACACATCCCAACAGTTCAGTTTCAAATTCCTGGCTATCCATCCATCAGTTACCTATCAATAAATCTGGTAATTTGGTAATGGACTAACATTAGACTTCACATAGAGAGCCAGGCTGGCCAGACACTGGTGCCTGCTCAGACATAAGTCTAGAATTACCTGACAAAACCATTACTGATTTGTTGTGATTTTTTTAACACTCTTTACATGTCACACAGAATCCTCAAGGAATTCTTCCAAGGAAGACCTAGACTGTAACAAAGTTGTGGCCTGTGGAACACCAGCTTGACAGCAAGCCATTCCCTTTACATACAATCCTTTAAAGACCTGATACTAAAGCTGAAAATCAGAACCAGCATCCCTTCTTAAAGGCTATAGATTTTTATTGTCATAACATCTTCCAGAAACTGCAAAATACAACCAGAAACCATGCAAGTGGATGAGACAAGGTGCACCAGCAGTTACTGTTTACAAGGGGCCAGGGGGCCAACCTGAGAAAGAGAGGGGCCTTCAGTTATGTGTGAGAGTGGAGGAAGGGGTCTGAACTCATTCCAGGGTGGTGGCCTCTGCATTCACTCCTGCTGTTGTTAATGCATTTCTTTTTTCCTATATCTTTGGTGCTTCTACTGCCCTGGGCTCCCAAGAGCAAAGCCTGCACTCCCAGCACCTTGTTGTTACAGAGACACCACTTATGTCCCCAAAGGAGGCTAGCTTGCATCAGGAGGCAGGAATGGACTGAGCTCCCTTAAGGATAATTGAGATGCCACTGCCCCTTTCATAGGCTCTGACCTTCAGAGAAAATTCCTACCTAAGTCACGTGTCCAGCTCAAACCTGAGCCTGAGAATACATTTTTGTGACTTGTCCCACAGGAAAAAAAAAAAAGCTAAAAACACTCCAAGAAGCCAATGTAGCCCTATTCGGCTTGAGACCACACAGGCAGGCCACATCAGAAGCTTCACTTTGGCTGGGATTCTGGCCCTGTGATTCTGGTCCAAAGTCCCCAACTCAAGGTGGCGGCCTCCATGCACAGGTGAATATATCTATAGCTAGAGGCAGGACAGCTGTCTGACCTTGGTACAGACGGTAAGGCGGACATTGGGCCAAGCATCATTAGAGCATCAAATCTGTAGCATGGACCCCAGCTATTCACTTATACTTCAATCACCTGCATGGGAGACGGGAAAGGAAGAGAAGGGTGCTACAGATCCCCTCCCCCCAAGAATGTTCATTCATACACAGAAAAGTGAACCATAGCAAACTGCAGGTTCCATGGTCCCCAAGGGAGACACGCTGTATAGTCTCAGCCCCATGAGGGTGAGCATGCTGTCGGTAAGGGCAGTCAGACAACCATGGTAACCTGTATCAGTTTCTTTAAACATGCAGAGCCTAGAACCATCTAATGTAGCTCTTAAAAAGTTTATTTCCTGCAGGTTTCTCAGTGGACAGCTAGAGCCATCTAAGATGGGCAGAAAGTCACCAGCTGCAGATGCCTCAGATGCAGTCATGGGTTAAGATCCAGCCAGAGCAGAAGAGATGCCGGGCACAGTGGCCTTTAATCCCAGCACTCGGGAGGCAGAGGCAGGTGGATTGCTGTGAGTTCGAGGCCAGCCTAGTCTACAAATCAAGTCCAGAACAGTCAAGGCCACACAGAGAAACCCTGTCTCAAAAAATCAAAGAAAAACAAAACAAAACAAAAATAGAGCTGAAGAAAGAGACTAGGTTCCACCCACAGGTTCTTGGTGTCCTATTGGAACATCCAGCAACTATCTGGCCTCAACTTCTCCTGTGGTAACATGCAAGCTGTATACCCTGGCAGTTAATCTCCTGGTGGATGTCCCAAGCAAAAGTGCCACCCTGGCATAAAGACACTCTCAAAATGCAGAACTGGCTCTCTTCATATTCTTGAAGACTACTCAAGAGGGCTACTTGAAAAGGCAGAAAACTCAGAACCAAGAGTTTCCAAAATGCTGAAGAAAATCACATTCCAGAATGGCACCTAGGGTCCTTTCCTTTACAAAGGTGAAGGGCCACAGGGAAGCCAGGTAGCCCTCAGAAGATGGTGACAGTCACTTCTCTGGGGTCCAGTGGGAAAGGAGGGAGCTCTGACAATGTGAAAAGAGGCAAGTGGCTGGAAGCCAGCAAGATCTGTGTGCTCCAGGTTCCTGCTGCCCAGGCTTCTAGGAAGGCTGGAAACCACTGTACTCTAGAGGCAAGAAAGCTCCTCTTAATTACCCTCCAGGATGGGAGGGAGACCCCCGGCCCCTACCTGGGGCTGGGGCATCACATCTACAGAAGTGCAGCAGGCAGGCTGGAGGGGGAGGAAGAAGTCACTCTCCAGGGCCTCTATGGGCTCCCTGAAGCTGGCCTGACAGGGTCCAGGCCTTGGGGAGAGCATGGGGAAAGGCACGGATTACAAGGAAGATGTGGGTAAAGAAAAACATTTAGGGCAGAGTCACCATGTTGGATTACAGTTTCAAAACATCCTTAAAGGCCCCCCAGAAAAGCCACCCCACCCCCAAACATCCAAGCCTGGATGCCTCTTTTTCTTAGCCTGGCTAAGATCCTCCGGACAGCCATCTCAGAGAACGATTACCTGGATGTCACAAAATCAAGGGAAACCCTGGGTATACTAGAGCCTCATTCAGTCTTCCCAAGGACACAGCATCTTAAACAGTGGGTCGCGACCCCATATGGAACGGTTTAACTGAACGTAGGGGTCATGAAAAAGGTGAAAGTGAACACGCAACAGAACGCAACGTATAATGGATCTGAGGTGTTTCTGGAGGTGCACACTCATGCTGCGCATCACTGCTTCACTGTAGCCTTGATTCTGAACAGCACACAGGCTGTGCACCGTGCGTGCCATTGTACCATACACCACCAACGAACACTGCCTGAAAGCCCTCAGAGCGGACTTGAGAATACTGTATGTTATAACTCCAGTGTTTTGCTGCACACAAATTTTTCTGCCCCCTTAGAAATAGAACAACTTCATTATGGAAAACAAACACTTAGTAGTCTCCTCCCATCATTCCTCAAGGCCTAGATATTAAATTAGTTCATCTTTGGGATGTGTTTTGCTAGAATGTTTTTTTTTAATTGCTGTTGGAGTTGCTGAATTATTAAAATGGAAATTTTGTTTGGGATTAGGACATTTCCAACCATGTTGGAGACAGTCCTAAACAGACTTCTGCCAATCTGTACTATATATTTATGCAAAATGGTATTCTCAGCTCTGGCAATTATAAAATCAGTATATCAATCAACCCTGAAAAATGGTGAGGATGGTCTATGTCATCTGTATCATTATTCATCACTTAACTTTTTATGCAAAAATTAACGAAAGCATTCCTGTTGTTAGCATACAGATGTGCTTTTCTCTTTAGTAAGCAGTCAGTTTTCCTCATGAGCTAAGCTCCATGTGCCTCAGTCTCCAGCCACCTTTGTCTGAGGAAAATCTTAGCTCCTGACACTTCACTTACTCTACATAGACAAATAGTTTTCTAAATTGCGAACACCAAGAATTAAGGTACTTGAAAGCATAATTGTTTTCTCACATTATTTCTGAAAATGACAAAAGTAATCTCATTAGGAAGGTTTGCAATTATGTTAGTGAGGTGATCAAAATATGAGCCTCTTGGTTTCCACTGAATCACAGTAATATAAAACTATATGTATACCAAAGAACTGGTTAAAAATAAATTTATGATTTACTATGAATTAATGTTGGCTCATATACCTATTTTATGTACTTACATACCTCAGTTAATGTAAAAACTTCTAAAGCAAAGGGGGTTGAGGGTAAGGTTTTGGGCCTTGCTCTAGGATATACTGTAGGTGCCCTGCACATCAGCCACATCCACGCACTAAAAAGCCCTCTTGATAGAACCTGTGCTTCTGTAGTGATCTGGTCCTCACAATCTTAGTCATGACCCCACAATCATCTACAGACATTTAAACAGTCTCCTGTCCTAAGTGACTGTCAGTTTCCCATGTTGGGTGAACAGGAAAAAATAAAAGCTTTTTCTCCCTCTAATTTCTACTATCCCACAGGATGGCAAAATTCTCTTCTACCCATGGCCCAGGCAGAGAAAGATAAGGGTACAAGGACTGTCCAGCAAACCTAAGTGAAAGCCATATATATATAGGGGACCTCTTGTCTTCAGAGACACTTGCTCACCTGAGTGCAGCATCATGCCATCAGCTCTGGAGATTATCTAACCAGATACAGCTCTGCCCTGGCATGTCTGGAGGATACGCTATCATCCTTATATTAACCTGAGTACAGGCTAATAGATTTATTATAATTATATTGAGGTAGCAAAACTATATTACTCCAGAAACAACTACACAGATATTTTTGCACAGACTGCAATTTGCTTCTCTCTACCAGTTTCAACAGCATAGGGTTCCCGTGACTTAGCCACGTATCCCTGGGCTCTGGAATACCCCTAGATGGGCTGAGGTTCTCGCCACCCAGCAGGCAATGGGTCGTAACGGCCATTTAAAGGGGAGAGACATGAAATCAGAATGTAGGAGGACAGAAAAAAAAAATGGTTGACTGAGAGAAGTGAAGATCTAGGGAGAAACACTTCCTCCTTTTCCTTTAAATGTGATGCTGGACTTTTCAGGAAATTAAACACCGAGGCTATTAGCATCAGATAGGAAACAGATGAGTTTGAGACACTGCAATACTATAGCAGATTCCCCAGGCAGGCAGAGCGGAGACATGTGTAAGCAATCACCGCAGTATTTCTGGAAAAGACCTTTTATGTTTTTAATACTTAACACTTCATAACAGGGACTAATAGGCAGGATAAAAAGAAGCCTCTCAAAAGGCAACTTGGGGCATGAGTGGTTTTCCAGACAACAGGATTGGAGGGGGGATCTCTTGAGCTTCTATTCCTCATCCCTCCTTCCCCCTCCCACCTAACTTTGTACACTAGAGTTGTACAGGGGCTGGGCAAGACAATGGCATGAGAGGCTCATAAACAGACCCTTACCAAAGAGGCTAAAGACACCCTTTATTTTGTATACTTGGGTGACCCCATGGTCCCAGAGTGCCAGCCAATAAAACAGGCAGATCTTCACAGAAGGCTTGGTATAATAATGCCTTCACAGAGGTATTATATGATCAAGAGCTGTGGCCACCACTGGAAGAGTCCCTCTAAAGGAAGCATGGCCCTTCCCCCAACTGCACCCTCTAGTTCCTAGCACCCAGGTGAAGTTTCCTTTTCCCTCAGCATTCTCCTTTGAGGTTTGGGAGTGACTTTATTCCACTTGCCTACCTATAGGACAGGGGAAAAAAAGTCACAAAGATGACCCAAAGAATCCATAATGGACACCCATGGATAATCATACATTTTTGTCAAGGACACTTCATCGGGGAAGGGATTCTACAGGAAGCACAAACACCCATACTGGCAGTGGGGTTCAAACCTACATGAGCATCCACCCATTGGATCTTCAGGCCAACACCTTAACCACTCAGCCATCCCAGTACTGCTGTGGCAAAGGGATTCTAGGTGCCTTCCTGTGGGGCAGTGTAACCTTGGGTAGTGTGTTCAGTCTCTGTCTTGCTGTTTACACCCATACACTAAGGGAGGGGGACTGCTAGTGTCACTCAGTTGGTGCTCTCTTCTTTGAAGGGCGGGATGAAGTTTTTGTGACTGGAAAATTATTAAAATTAGATATTTAAATGGAGCATCTATGACACTTGTAGCCAGTTCCACACCCAGACATGTTTTTACACACCCAAGGTCCTCAATGCAGCACAAAAGGGGCTTACCTTTCTGTCATTCATGTCATCTCCTGGACTGTCATATTCACCCTGTAGGAAAAAAATAGATACCAGATAAAGCCAACAGAATCATCAAAAACAGATGCCAAAAGAGAAAGGATTTTCTTTCTTTTTTTTTTTTTCTTTAATTTTCTAATGTCATCCCTTTCTTTCATTTCTATTTAAAGAAAGTCAGAAACATGGCATGGTCAGGAGCCAATATTTGACTTCTTAGTCATCACCCTGTCCTGTGTAATTAGGACGGCTTTTCTCACAAAATGCCCCCCTCCTGAGCTTCACAGGGGAGCCCATGTTACTGCACTCAGCCTATACAATGGCAGGGTCCCTGCCTGTAAATGGTCTAACACATGAAGTGAAATTCGCACCATGTCATAACATCCTGTGTCCACAACCGGCAGAACTTGTCTTTATGTGCTCTACGGCAAAGATGTCAGAACTTGGAAGGCTCCCATCTGAGGGATTCCTGTTGGTCAGACTCGTGTGGCTGCATGGAGTGACGGATGTTGGATGATGGTAAAGCCAACAAGTGTTTAGTTAAAGGGCTGCTTAAGTCCTTCACAAGTTGCCCTGAAATTATTACACTGCATATTAGGAAGAACATTGCTCCCAGACAAGGAGTGCTTCCAAGTTGAGCATTACCCTCTAGTAAACCTTGAGGTTTCTTTCATGCCTACCCACCTGCCTCCATTAACAACCTAGTCATGCATACTTTTAATGACCATATACTACATCTGTATTTTCACACTTTTGCCAAAAAAAAAATGAGATGTCAAGGAAAGTTCAGATGAAAGCCAATGCATGCCCCCTTGCCATCTGTGAAAAAGACCAGAAAAGACAGTTTGAAACTTTTGGCAAAAAAACAAAACAAAAAACAAAAAACGGACCAAGCATTACCTTCAGCAATGAGAAGTTCCAGGGTTGGCAAAGGTGTTTTAATCTCAGGGTTCATCCCTGCCTCATTTTGCCAAATGTTCGCCCACCCCAAGGCCCATGGCTCCAGCTTTCAGACAATTAGAGCAAACACACTGATCAAATAGATCTTATGAGCAACCGTGGCACAGGCCTACAATCCCAGCTCCCAGAGGCTGAGAAGAGGCTATGGAATTTGAGGCAAGCCTGGGTCACAGAGTGAGACCCTGCATCAGAAAGGGAAAGTGGGGAGGGAGGGAAGAAAGGAGTGAGGGAGGGAGTGGAGGGAGAAAAGGAAAAGCAAGGCACTTACGTCATGCAGAGGGTAGGCAGCCTCGTAGATATTGTTCGCTATCAGAGAGTTAATGCCTGCAAAGAAGACAACAGTCACTGACAGAGAGCCCTCTCAACCTGGATTTTGACACATATTAACCCCTCATGTGCCTCCGGGCACATCTATATCCCTCCACTCTAAGGGAAATCTTGTCCACCTCCCAAATACCAGTGACGTTTTCACATTAAATATGCTGTGTGAACCTTCATGTTCCTCCTGTCCTCACAATCTGATGACTCTAGCCCAGCAAACCTTCCACACTGCATAGCCACAGGCATCATTTGGGACCCTCTGCGTCCCACATCAGCAGAGATGTGTGCTGATGGATGACTTTGACCGTGATAAACTAAAGTCGCTGTCAGTGTGTCCTGTCTTACCTTCCCATCTCTTCCCAGGAGTACTTTGTCATGGTGGCCCTGAGGTCTGAGACACCAGCACAGCAGTTCTCAAAATAAGGTGTGGGGAACCTTAGGAGACCTCTGACTCTTCCATAGCCCCCATGCTGTGGGATGCTCATGGGTGCTGAGGTTGAGAGCAGCTTGCAATGCTACCTGCATTTTTATCCATTACTTCTATCCTCTCGCAGGGGCATGAAGGGATTTTGTGGCATATAATGATGTCATTCCCTTGGCTGATAGAATATATGCTTCTATCTTCTTGTGCTCTACATTTTCCTGAGTTTCAACACTATTACAACAAAACCTGGTCACTAAAAACCATCTTGACTGCCTCAATAAGTTTTTATATTATTTTTATCTTCCAGATTATAATTATACCATTCCCCCTTTCTTGTCTACAAACCTTTCAATGTGCCCCTTCTTGCTCTTTCAAATTTATGGCCTCCTCATTAATTATTGTTACATGCATATATGTGCATGGAAATACATACATATTCCTAAATACAACCTGCTCAGTCTGTATAATGTTACTCATATGTACCCATTTTCAGGGCTGAGCATTTGGTATTGGATAACCAGCTGGTGTGCTCTACCCTGGTGAAGACTATGTCTCATGCCCCGGCATTCCTTCGTTGCCTGTTGTTCTGTGTGCCGGGTCGGGCCCTATGGACTTTGCCCCATTCGCTTCCCTCCATTGCTGTTATCCTTGTTCTGCTTATCTTTAGGCAGCCACGTTGTCGAGGCTTTATGGGTACCTGTCCTGACATTACTAAGAGACATAGTATCATAGTAAATGCCAACAATTTTTAAAGGACAAAGATGCCCTGAGATTAGAAAAAAAAATGAAAGCAGCACAGGGATTCATTGTTTAATCCTAACAGTACTTTATGCCACCAGCCTATAACAAAGTCAACTGAGTCAATGCTGAGAGGACAGATGCTGTTTCTAGTTCCAGTACTGACAACAGGGAGCTTCTGCTCACATAAGGACACAGTTATTTCTTCTTTCGTTTCTGGTTTTATTAGGAAGCTACATAGCACTCTGTATGTTCTTCACCAAAATGGGCTATCATGGGCCACCAGCATATTGTATGCTCCGTGTCAGGATGGGCTATCCTGGGTCACCAGCATTCTGTATGCTCAGTGTCAGGATGGGCTATCCTGAGCCACCAGCTTCCAAGTAAGAGAAATTGTGTCTCCCCAACTCAGAGTGCTAGGACTGTGCATTCCAGGATCTACATTTAGAGAGGAAGAAACGGGAGGAAGTTTCCAGTACCCAGTAATTTCCTGTGGCCTTGCATATACTTTGATCTCTGAGCCATCCTTTGCAGAGAGACTGTGGACACTAATAAGACATCCTGATGCTAAACGGTCTGTTTTGCCATTGGCTCTGGATCCAGAATGAGGCTGGGACACAGATCTAGACATCAGCACATTAAAATTCATCATGTGCTACTTCTCGTGTGTCCAGCCACACTCGCACATTTCGACAGTCCTCTCTTCTCTATTAGTCCCCAATTCTCAAACCTTGCCAAGGTTCCCCACAGTTCTACCATAACACCTATACCATTTCCCCAGGCCCCGTCAATGCTCAGCGGACATGACCACCTCCAGAGATTTGAAACCCGAGAGTGCGTGGATGTGCCTTCAAGAGCTAGTGGTCCTCCTCCCAATTTTAAGTTTCCTCTTTGGGATTAGCATAATACATGAGAAATAACTTTGAAGGGTGGAGAGGGACTGAGAGGAGGAGTGGGGGTGGGGGAGGGGAGCCAAGGGTGGACAAGCTACAGATTTATTTTACTCAGAAGACTACAGTTTCAGTCAGAGTGTCATTAATCAGTTCAAGAGCCCTAACCACAGCAATCAAAGGGAAGAGAGCTGAGTTGGGGGCAGCGGGGTGAGGGGGTATTTCAAAGCTACGGAAGTGCTGTCAACATGGTTAGAGGCTGAAGCACCACAGGCTGGTAGGGCCCCCAGCATGACCACACCCCAAGAATTACCTCACTCAAACCCCACAGTTGCCATGGCAGCTCTCTAGACCCCCACAGGCAGTCCCAGCATTTATATAGAGACAAACAGGTGTTTCACCTTCCTTGGCTCCCCTGCTCTCTGTCTCAGTGTCTTTTAGCAGGGTAGCCAAGTGTTTGGAGGCCTCAGACTGACTGACAGTCTGAGCCTGACTGCAATGTCTGCAAAAGACCTCAGTTCATTGGGCTCTAAGCTGTACACCCATTCCCATCTCAGGCAAACCTCCACACAGTTCCACCTATAACAGGCAGCTCATTTCCCTTCCAGGAAATAGGCTGCCTATTATTCCATGTCCTGCAAAGCCTGAAAAGTACATGGACCAGAGAGGACTGTCTATTTCTGCTGCGTCTCTCGAAGCACTTAGTTCATTGTCCCAACATTCGAAGGGGTGACAATTGAGAACCATCAGCCCTTGGCTGCACTTCCTAAGTATCTCTTCTGGCTGATCAAGAGCCCCATCCCCCACCAACACACACACACACACACACACACACACACACACACACACACACACACACACACATCCTCCTCACTGCTTGTTTGGCTAGCTAGCAAGCTATCCTGATGAGGAAACTCTAGACTCCAGTTGATTAGTCGGCCTCCCTAAGACAGGAAGTCCAGACAAAATGGTCTTTTGCCTTGGAGCAAAGACTCAGGGTTATGAAATCCGAGTTCTCCTGACTTAGATACCCAAGGCTCTCAAGTGATGTAATTGAATGTTTCTCTGTCATCCGTAGCTATGCACCTCCCACAGGACACCTAGGTGGTAGCACATGGGCGATCCCAATCAGTGGGGAGGGGGGGATGGGGGGGGCCGGAGGGGCCAACAGGGACTCATAAAAGAAGGAAGGAGGGAGGAGAGCGGAAAAGTTACCATCCAGCCACAGCAACCCTACCAAAGTGGGGCTGCATCAGCCTCTTCTTTCACCCCCCAGACTTCAGAAACCCAGACTCCACCCAAAACAAGCATGGAAATCAGTTTGAAAGGAAAAGAAAATAATCAAACGTTTTTCAAAAAGAAAAAGAATCCCTGCTTTGAAATTTTTGATTTTTTTCCCCTTCCTTTTCAAAAAAAAAAATGGGCTAATTGGTTCCATCATGTACCATTCATGTGGCCACAGTGGCAACGCTTTCTTCTTCAGGATCACATATATACTCTTCCCTCACCGTATTAGGCACAGTGGTGACAGAGGAGGGGGTGGGAGAGAGAGAGAGAGAGAGAGAGAGAGAGAGAATGAGCACATAATGCTAATCTTTTGATTTCTTACTCCCAAAATGAAGGCCATGGAGAAGCAGAAAGCTCTAAGGATATTTTCCCTCATTTCTTTCCAGACCCCCTAAAAAAACAAATCCTCAACCCAAACAAAGCATAGACTCTGGGGTCTCACAGAAGCTGATCCCTAATGCCATCCACCCTATCTGTCCCTCACACAACCAGAGACTGCACACCTGTTGCTTAGAACTCTAACTCCCATAGGAAAAGGCTCCTAGTCCTCCTTGCCCAGCATGGACCACACTGGTCCTGGGAGACTGACCCAGCATCACTTGCCCTTTTGCGTCCAGAAGCGTCGGAGCTAAAGACCACAATCAGAGCAGACTGCCGCGAGTAACAGGACATGCGCACCCAAACCCTGCGCCTTGCCTTTGGCTCTGTAGACATGAGGCAAGAACAAAGTGCAGGACTTTCTTGTCTGCCTCCCAGAGAGAGGCTCATTAAAGCTATGAGTGCTGCTGGGTGGCAGGGAGCACAGCTCTGCTCCCTGCAGGCCAAACTCAAAGGAAACTTTCATCCTTTGGGACAGGTACTTAGAGAGATGGTGCCGTCCTCCTGAAAGCCCATTTGGTTTTGATTCCTTCCACAACAGGGCCTGCTCGGCCTAGCATTCTGCTTTCATCCCTGTGCTCCAGCCGGACATAAATCTAAACCAGAGCCCCCAGACGGCACATTTAACAGAGACTATATTTACCCATCACCAAATTGTCTTGACGTGTGCTTAATTACTTAAATGTCTTTAATCCCAAGCCTTTTCTTCTAACAAAATAGAAACCAGTTCAGCTGGATGAATGATAAACCAGATGTTTACAACACACACCATGGTCTGGCTCCGGTCAAAATAATTAAGACATCGTCTCTTGAGCGGGAGGGGAGATGCCCAAAGCATACATTTGTTTCGATGTTCTGACACCAGAATGTCCATGAAAATGTACCTCTATTAATCTATAATTTTCTATCCATGGAAAGGCAGTAATAACTTCCATATGAAGGAGCAAGAAAGGTGTTTGTCCTGTGGTATGGTCAAGAAGGCTAGGGTTTCTCTCCGCGGATAGGCACACTTTAAAGTTGTCGCTTGATGGAGTATACATCCAGGACCCTGGCAGTTGACCTTGGGAAATGTGACAGTGATTAAGGAGGCATGGCGGGGCTCAAACAAGTGTGCAATCGTTCAGATGCTTCTCCCACCAGACGGAACCTAACCTGTAAACAGTGTTCATCTTTGGAGAGTGTGTGCATTAGTCATGCTCTCAAGCTTGCAGGGGTGGATGCTAAGGAGAAGCTGAGATGCTCCCTCCCCAGGGGCTTATGGGAGAAACCTAGGAAGTTAATGGGCAGGGGCTGGAGAGAAGGCTTGATGGCTATGAGCTCTCACTGCTCTTACAAAGGACCCAAGTTCAGTTTTAGCACCCACATCACGTGACTTATACGGGCCTGTAACTCCAGCCTGAGGAGATCTGATGACCTCTTCTGGCCTCTGTGGACACAAAGCCCTCACGTTCTCAAGGTCAAAGACTCTCGTTTTGCCGTTTTATACTAATGTCAACCCTCTCCTTCCAAAGAGGAGAGAATCAAAGTTGAAAGGGAACTGGCTGCAGTAGCTAGAACACGGTAGGTTTCATTTCTGTATGTGTCTATGATAACGTTTAGAAAATAACAAGAATTGGGCTCTCTGTAGACAGCCTTGGTTATCCTTGGGTACTTCTGGGAACCTTTTGCAATGCTCTCCATGGTCCTAAATGTCACTGAGTCAAGGATCCCGTCACAGCCTGTTCCTCTGTGCCTTTATTCTTCTCCTTTTCACTAGCTGACTTTAGGGTTCCTAGGAATCACCTGGATAGATCATTGACAACGCACGTCCTAAGACCTTGTTCCTGTAGATTCTGGTGGGTCAGATTTGGCGACTGGGGTTGTAACCAGGAAAGCAGGTGGCTCAGATGCCAGGTTCCTAGCCAACACATCCTGAAGTAACAAAGAGCTAATCCTCCAATTACCCTCGCACTAATTTGCATCCTCCCTGTTGTCATTTCCCCTCCCCCCTCCTCTGGAAGTCCCCCTCTGTGCACCTCATGTAAAACACCCCCATCCAGAGGGTGCTAGAAACCTACAAGGAGAAAATTATGATGGGCAGATTTGGGCCCAGGGGTTCTGCTCAAACTATAGCACCAGCCAAGGAAAATACACACAGTAAACTTCGAACCCCGAAGCAGATCTAACCAATGGACAGGACATTCTCCACAGCCGAGTGGAGAGTGGAAAGTGGAGAGTGGAGAGTGGGGAGTGGAAAGTGGAGAGTGGGAACTGACTTTTATACGAACTCGGGTGTATCATATTTGACCACATCCCCTTGATGGGGAGGCCTGGTGGCACTCAGAGGAAGGATAGCAGGCTACCAAGAAGAGACTTGATACCCTAAGAGCATATACAGGGGGAGGAGGTCTCCCTCAGTCACAGCCATAGGGGAGGGGAGTAGGGGGTAAGAGGGAGGGGGGAGGGAGGAAAGGGAGGATACAAGGGATGAGATAATAATTGAGATATAATGTGAATGAATTAATTTTAAAATGATATTTAAAAAAAAACTCATCCCTAGTGCCTTTCTTGGATTGCTTTTCCTTTTTAAATGCATGTCCCCACATGACGTATCGTCCATTTTGTTTATTGGCTTACTTTCCCTCTCCCTTGACTAGAATGTCAACTCCCCACAAAGAGGAGTTTGTTTCTATTTGATTCACTGCCATAGTATCTAGCTCTAGAATTTCAATGCCACATAGTAGGTGCTCAGATAGCTTTTGAGTGAACGAAAGGGTCGTTTTCCAGGTCCTCTGGGAATCCTTTCCTGATAACTCCCACTGCCTGATAACTAGAGAGGAGGAGAGAAAGCTACTTCTAACTCTGGCTCTGAATCCCCCACCGTGTGACAGTCAGCAACTATCTAGGTAACATTGGTTGGACTGGCTTTTTGCGGTGGTGCTTCTAATGGACCAAATGGGCTAAAGACATAAAAGTCCTTTGAAAAACGTCCAACTAGACACAGGAATCTTGGCGCCAATAAATGCCTTATTTGTTCAGAGATCTTTTACCTGCTCAGCTCCCACCACAGAACACCCAGAAGCAAGGAAAACTATCTATAAACAGCTAATGCAGAGCTCATAAAAACCTACGCCCCCTGATGATAAGCGACTGAGCCACAGTAGGATCCTGGCAGTAACCCTTCCTTCAATTTCTCTTTACCAGTATTTTAAGGAGCTTGTTTGCCTGTCTCCCAAAAGGCACAGAGAAACTGAAACAGCACATAAGACTGAGAATAGAATTCAAGAAATGAAAGTGAATGAGCCCAAGGATCCTTTGATATTCCACATGGACACACACACACACATACACACACACACACACACACACACACACACACACACACACACACACACATTCTTTTTCTCTCACACACATTCTTGCTCTCTCTCTCTCATTCACACACACACACACACACACACACACATACACACACACACATTCTTTTTCTCTCACATACACATTCTTGCTCTCTCTCTCACACACACACACATACACACACACACACACACACACACACACACACACACACACACACACACACTTCCTTTATCAACAGTCATCCAGAAAAGCTTGTATATGCATCCATCTAAAAAATACCTGTTGGAGTCTATGGCCACAACACCTGAACACACCCCATCCCCCTGATTGTGGAAATCCAGTAGAGCCAACCATGCTTAGTATTTAAATGGGAGAATAAATGGCACAAACATTTTAAAGTAAGAAAGCAAAAACTTGTGTGATTGGTTTGGGAAAGATTTCTACCCAAAGGATGTGGCTGCAGGCAGGGACAGCCACAAGACCAAGCATGGGCCCCTTTTCCTTTGCTCAGAATTAAGTTCTGGATACAACTGCAGAAACCCAAGAGCCTTATGGTTTGGATATTTATATTCCATTTTTTTCCTCCCAGTTTTCACATTCAATTTTAATTTGTGTTTTTTTCCCAGTTCTTATTTTTTTAATTTATTATTTATATTAGGCTTGTTCTATTGTTTTCCTTGTAAGCCACTTCAGAAATGTTGTGGAACAAGGCAGAAATATAAATAAATCAGTGCATGCGGCTTATACACATAGGCTGGTGCTTTACAAAAGCCAGCATCAATAAAAATGTATTGTCTACAAAAAAAAAGTGATGACTGACCAGGGGGGCTGCTGGATTGCAGTTATCGTCATTGCCACTCTAACTTTCTAATGTTTAAGTTAAGTACAATTAGAAAAAGACTAAGCATTATACATGGGTCACAAGTATATGGAAGGCCAGACTGAAAGCCAAGGGTCTGGGTTGGGGGAGGGGGTTGCCTACAATGCCAAAACCAATCCTAGTTTCCCTATTTCTCTTCCATTTATGAGACAGCAGTGTGCTGAAAAAAAAATGTATGTCACTTATACCTCATTTGGGATTTTCCTTCTCCTCTTATAAAACTGGAGAGAGAGGCAAGAAAGTCAAAATACATTCCCTGGCTCACAGGTCCATACTATCTCAAAGCATCAATGTTACTACACTCTTCCTTGTTTCTGACCCTAACATGGTTGGGTTGTTTGTGATCTGCCAAAGGGAACTTATAAGTTGGTCAAAGAGCTCCAAAGGCATGATTAGGTTTTTGTTTTGTTTTGCTTTGCTTTGTTTGCCAGACAGAAGTCAAATCACTTGAGGATAGCCTTCCGAGCACCCCTCTATTGAAAAGCAGAGCTCAACCATCCCTTTTTGCAAAGGGAGTCATCAGCATCTCCTGTGCAATTAACTGGTCCTTCCATCCCACCCTGACACCACCCCTGGCTCATAGCATTTCAAAAGTAGTCGGAACAGGGTCAGAGCAAGGGCAGCCAAATTCTAGGTCCACTGACAACAACTTCAACTCAACACGTGGCCGTGGAAGAGTCTCCTACGCTCCCTGTGCCGTAGGTAACCAGTGATAATTCCCGGCATGCCACTGTCTCCAGCAGCCGTGAACCCAATGCTGGATAATTTCTGTTGATACTGAAAAGCAGATCTGGAGGATAATTGCTTCCTGCTTGGTGCTTCTGTTTCATTGTGTGTGTGACTATTCCAGCACCTGCCGCATTGTCTCATAATTGCCTATTTACACATCTGGCTGAGTGACTACACTGGGAGCCCCTCAACAGTAAACGATAGGTCAAATTCATCTTGGCATTTTTCGGCTTCTGTAGCATCATCTGACGCATAGCAGGCACTCAAAATAGATGCTTTGCAAATTCTGAGCATTACTGGACAACAACAAATCCTAAAGGTGTTTGACTTTGAGACAAGAGAGAGAGACAGACAGACAAACAGGCAGGCAGGCAGGCAGACAGACAGACACAGAAAGAGAGACAGAGAGGGGGAGAGACAGACAGACAGACACACACACAGAGAGAGAGAGAGAGAGAGAGAGAGAGAGAGAGAGAGAGAGAGAGAGAGACCTTAAAAGGAGAAAGAAAACAATCAGTTCAAGCAGCCAGCTTCCTGTGACCTTCCAATAATCCTGGAGATCATCCTTTTCCAAAGCCCTAGCTTTGAAGGACTTTCTAGTTTATAAAGCAAACTCACAGTTGCCTGTTTGATCTTTACAAAAACTCTGAAAGATAAGTTTATGATCTCCATCCCACACAAAAGAAACGGGGCTGTAGAAAGGTTAAGTCACTGTCTGTCAACACAGTCAGAAACTCGACAGCGATCGCTATAGAACTAATAGGCTTGGCATTTTTTTTTAATTAGTTCATTAGATAAAGTCAACTGAGTAGGATGTGCAAAGCAGAAAGCTAGGTGCATAGGGCATGGTGGTTTCTACACATCTCCAGGGCTCTCTGTCTGTTAGTCAAAGCCATGAGTACAGAGGCTAAGCGAGAAAGAGATTGAGGTTACTGGAAGCTCCAAAGAGCATGATGGAAGAAGAATCAGTGGACTGGTGACTTGATCTGGGAATGAGCAATGACAGCTCATGTTTTCACCTCTGCCACCACGTGCCTCTCTGAACACTGCGTTCCCATCAGACTGCCTGCCTTGAGTGTGTATACCTGAAATGCTGAGGCTTTTGCTCCAATGGTGCAGAAATACTCATGTTTGGAAAATATTCCACAAGGTGAATGGATTCCGCCAGTTACAGTGAAGATGATGCTGGATTTAAAGAGAAGTACGCTTGAACCTCACACCCCCTTGCTGTACGGTCTTATATTAGTCATTCACCCTTTCTTGGGGAGGAAGAAGTTTCTTTGTGGGCTAGACCCACTTAAGACCTCCAACACACTCTTTCTTCCTAGAAACAGTAAGGTGAAAATTGACTGTGGTTGCTTAAAGCTATTGTGTGCTGGCTAGTTTTGTCAACTTGCCATAAGCTAGAGTCACCTGGGACTAGGGACTTTCAACTTACGAACTGTGTCCATCAGACTGGCCTGTGGGCACATCCGTGGGGGCCATTTTCTTAGCTTCTAATTGATGTAGGAGGGCCAACTCTGACCACTGTTAACCCTGGGCAGGCAAACCTAGGCTGTCTGAGGAAAGCAGGGGGAATAGCCATGTGGAACAAACCAGTGAGCCATGTTTTTTTACCCACTCTGCTTCAGTTCCTGGTTCCTGCCTTGCCCTCCTGCCCCCCCTTTCCCTCTTCCTGCCCATGTTGCTTTGGTCATGGTGTTTATCACAGCAACCAAAGGAAACTAGGGCAAGAGAGCTGAAAGACATAGGTGGACCTGGACAGAGGAGGAAAAACCTTCAACCGCCATGAGCTAGAGGTCTGGGAGAGGGTTCAACAGCCCAGGAACATCTTAGACAGGAAGTGAGGCAGAGCGGGCCCCTCTACTCTAGGGCCCCAGGCTGGCTGCTCAGCCTAAGCCGAGGCAGGCCTTGCTTGTGGGGCATGGGTCTGCTAGTCTCCCTGGTGCCCACCAAAGAAGGTGTTGACAGGGCCGCCCTCAGCCCCTCACCACCTCATAGACCACCACGTGAGATGGCTCCTTACCCATCGTGTTGTTGGCTCGGGAGCAGGCTGTGCGCTTCAGAATCTCATGTACCTAAAAGGGAAAGACAAGAGGGTTATGAACGCCTGGGCCATGTGCGTCACCACCCTGTGAGGCAGGCTGTCTGGGACAGAGGCACAGGCCTCATTTGGAGGGAGGGGACGTTGAGCATGTGCGGAGCTCATGGCCTGCTTGTCAAACCCATTTAAGCTTGAGTATTTCGAAGAAGCAAAGAATTTAACCCCTCACATACACCCCCTCATTCCATCTCACTCTGAAAATATCAATCAATAAAAGGCTATAAATTGGCTGTAATGACAGAAGGAAAGAAAAATAGAAGTAGCCTCCAACACACAGTCCTCCTGAGGGCTTTGCCTCCCTCCGCTGTGTCTGTCCGTGGTGCGGTGTGCGTGCTAGTGCGCATGCTTGCTTGTGGTGCCTGCCTGTTTGTCCAGAAAGGTGGGGCGCCCTTACAAGGCGCCTCCTCCACCAGAGGCACAAATGATCTAGGAGAGTCTGAGGGAATGCTGAGAAGGCACACGGCATGCAGCCAGATGAAGAGGGCCCTGAGCCCGCTCAGGTCCTTTCCTCTGCTAGTAGCCCCTTATCAGAGACCTTAGGGAGCTTCTGGAAGACAATGGACAGGGAGGGCAGTGCTCGGTGCAGAAGAGCAGAGCCTATCCTAGCATTTTCATTTGCCCAAACTGTTCCTGAGTTCCCATCCTGCCAGATCACAGCTGCTTTCTCCCACGGCAGAGTTGGGCAGTCTGGGAATCACCTGCTCTGTTGCAGCTCAAGTCTCACAAGCCTAAAAGATCTAGAGAACTCTTTCACCACTCAGCCTGCGGTGGAGATTGTCTCATGTGGAGGGGCGCTCCTTTCAGAGAACCTGACATACAGATGGCTCAATGATGGCCATCTAATGACTTCCTGAGGAGCCCCAAGCCTCAGTCAGGCCAAGCAAGGGTATCCTATCTGAAAGAAAGGAACAAATAACTAGGCCAAAAATGATGGTGGGCACAAAAAACAGTCACACATACATGCAAATTAGACATCAGTCAAAAGGCCAGGGTGGTCAGGATGAAACTCAAGGCTCTTCTTTGCCCTTCTCATACTTTGGGGTAGACCCAGAAAAAGACAAAGCATAGAAAAGGAAGCTTCTAGAAGGAGGGATGAGAGAGGGATGTGTTTCATCACCATTATTCACACTCCTATATTCTGGCCACAGATCTAGAGGGAGTAGAAAATAAATAGTTTCCAGGAGAATGGGGTTCAAGAATATTTAATTCTGCTTCTAATATAGCAGTAATTCAATAGCAATAATAATTAGGAACAGCATTTATATGGCATTGTATTATTTTACAAGCACTTTGCAATGACCAGTTAATCTCCATACCCTGTACTTCCTCCCCCCCCCCCCTTCGGCCCCCTGCACTCCAGTGTGGGAGCCAAGTCATGTTGAGAATTAATTGACTTATAATAGCATCAAAGAAAACAGGAAGTTTACACCCTTTTCCATAGGAAGGGAAAAGAATTCATATGCCCGCTTCTGAATCCTTCCTAAAACATGACATGAAGGGGCCAGAGAGATTGATTCATTGATTGATTGATTGACTGATTGACAGTAAGAGTAAAAGTCGTTTGTCTGTGGTCGTGGAAATGTTCCCTGTTCCTTTTGCTCCTATCACCTGTGCCTTGGGGGGTCCTTTTAAGTTTCTGTCCCTTATTTGCTCAGCACCAGAAATGTAAGCTCTTTCCGAAGGACTGTCACGGCTGCACTTCCTGTGTTGGGTGGAGTTCTAGCAGATGAAGATGTGATGTGTCTGGAAATGGGGCCACAAGAACAGAGGCCAGACACAGAGCTTTATTAGAGTCAAACATCTAACACACACACACACACACACACACACACACACACACACACACACACCTTTGGTATAAGAGAAAAGAAAGGGAAGAGGAGTGAAGAGGGAGGAGAAAAAGAAAGAAAGAAGGAAAAGGATAGACTGAAGGACAGGCAGGGTACAGTCAGGAATGCTGCCTTCTGTTTATTACTGGGTACATTGGCTAATTAGCATTTCCTGTGAAATAAATTCACATGAGTCCTTGCCATGGGGGTTGATGGAGAAAAAGTTCATTGAAAGGCACACTCTCCCAGCAACCACGACTACATTCAGACACTAACAATCTATATGATTTTTTTTTCTAGTGTATTGCTTCTTAGAGACTATTTCTTTAGATGTGAACCAAGGGGCTACTTTAATTGGATTCAAGTTCTATCATCTCTAACACCCCCTGATTCTGTGATTCTAAGAAAGGTCTGTGTAGAGAGTTCATAAGCAGCAGCACCCTCTTGATCCTTAGGAAATGAACCTATTTGCTCTTTCTTGTACTCCTGGTACAGGGAAGCCCCTTGGATGCCTTACAGTTGCTAAGCAACTCCAAGCAAATAATGATGAGAGACAGCAAGGAGGGAAAGGAAATGCCCTGTCAACCACATACCCAGCCATTCCCCAAAACCTTTACTAACACAGTACAAACTTTACTTACAATGCGGCTCCGGGTAGCATTGTCAAAGAAGGTGTCTTTTTCCTGGATGTTGTACCTAGAGGATCCAAGGAAGCAAATGTTGAGCTCATTTCACCACCCTACCCTGACACCACTGTCCCCACAGCCCAGGGCAAACTTTTAGGAAGCAACAAGGCAAAACATGAACGTTTTTCACACACTCGAGACACCCAGCATGGATGCTTGCTTTAACCCAGGAATTCTGAAAACTCACTGCAGAGATTGTTCATAATGAAAATAAATGACCAGAAGAAAAATGTCAATAAAAAGATCCAGTACAAAGTAATTCGACTTCAAAATTGACATGAACGATTGTTATGAAGGCATTGAAAAATTGTAATCATAAGAAGTTTGTAAATAGAAATTTGTGATAGAAAGTATTATGCCATGATATATTCAAAATTAAAGCAGATGGAAAATATACCCATGCCTGGACAAAGACGGTGAGAATGGGGTTGTGGAAGAATGCTGGGATTATAACTATTTGTCTCTCAAATTTTTATTTTGTGTTCTCACTGACATTCCACTGGCAGATAGCAAACTCAATTATGAAAGACTTGAGAGTGTTCATACACTGAACAGACAAACAAACAAAAAGGCACTTGAAAGACAGTGATCTGTAGAGTTCTAGGGCAGCCTGGGTTGCACAGCAAGAGCAGGTCTCAAAACAACAGCATAAAGTTCCACAGCACCTATAGAGTGCTCCCTATGCCAGGGTCCTCACCGAGGGCACAGATTGCTTGTTCTGCTCCTTACTCTTCTGGGAGTCACCAGTCACACACGTCACAGTGACTGATGCCAAGTAAAGCATGACCCTGGGTAGACTGTGGCTGGTTATGCAAGGTCAAAGACAGAGCTCAGACTTCCAATTGGGAAGAAAGAATTTTCTAGAAAAGAAACTGGCTATGAACTGACCCTAAAGGATAGCAGATGTGAAACAAAGGGAAATATGTGGGAGATAGATGACCAAAGGCCAGCATTCACATGGTTGAAAGCCTTGGCTAAAAAAACGTGAAGGAAGCCATAGACAAAAAGAGCACCAGGTTCACCAGCTGTGGACCCTGAGTGATACACTGATCTGCCAAGCAAGATGTGAGACAGTGGCATGACTGTCACAGAGATAACCATTCACTTTCTCATTAGATTTGCCTGGTATTGTAAATCTAGACAAAAAAACCCTCACTGTTGCAAAGGTCATAGTGGCCAGCGGTAACCTACTAGTCTTTCTTTGCTAGGTGGACATATCGACAAACTGCCTTATGAATCTTTGTTTATATACAAGATTAAGGGCATTCAGTTTTGGTCAGAGAAGCTTCTTTATGCAGTAAGTGGTAAGTGGAAGTAGTGGAAACTCATAAGTGGTAAAAGATGTTGAAAATAGGAGGCTCTTGAATGCGCCCCCATACATCTATATCACCCACTCTGAGGCTCAAAGACCTGAGATGAAGAAGACAAAGATGAAGATGAATAGGAGGAGGAGGAAGAAGAGGAAACAATTTAAGAACTAGAAGAGGGGTAGGATAAATAATCTTATGACCATTACATAGTCATTCACTGCACTCATGATATTACAGCCGCTGTAGTTACCTGCATGCCATTGGGCCCCTTGGCATCCCATAATAAATAGGGGAGGAGCTTTGGAAGCCTCGCCCTTCCTGAGCAGCCATTAGCAGTTAATAGCTACTGGAAAGGGGAGAGTCATTTTCTTCAGTGGTGTAACTGCTGGTTAGTTGCCCATGCTGTTGTATAACCCCTGGCCCATAATTGCATTAAGCTCAATGGGTCACAAAAGAAAAGAAAAGATACAGAAGCATGAAAGAAACTTGCCGGGAAGAAGAAAGGGTTCAGTAGGAATGGGAATAAGATAAAAATAGGTGAAAGAGAAGTATATATGACCAAACTATATTATACTCATGTATGAAGAAGGAGTGCCATGCTGGTTCTTTCTGTGTCACTTACATCTGTGTGAGCCTGGGTGGGCCCTGAAGTTTGGTCTTCAGAGCAGAAGGATAGTTATAAGGTCACAAAGGGGGTGGGGACTTGCTGGGAAACAGCAAATGCCTATTTCTAGAATTGCTATCAATCATGGCGAGATAGTGGGAAGCATTCTCTAAGGAACACAGAAACACTGCTGCTAAAATCAGAGGAGCTTTCTGTCTTCTTGGGCCTCTATGCCCCTTCTTTGCCTTACTCACTCAATCCTCATCACCTGCCATAGCCACAGGTTCTCACCCAAGCTCCCACTGCACGGCTTATACTGCATCTTTCATTTCCCACTTTCCTACCATGGCCAATCCTTCTGTAAGTTTCTGTACATTTCCCAAAGGGCCATAGTCATAAAGAGATTTTTATTTACTCTTCCTGGGTTGGGACAGCATTTCCATAGACTCAAGGAGACCCTAAATAGGCAATGGGTATGTACAACTCCAGAACTTTCCTCCACCTTCTCTCTACTTTATTGAGTATTACCAAAAACTAATCAGATAAGCTTGGCAGAGGAACTTCCCCGGGAGGAAGCAAGCAGTGTCCTCCTCCCCTGGCTCCCTACACAGCCTCTACGAGAAATAGAAAGGTGTTTCTGCATGGATGTTCAGGGCTGTTTGGAATCACTTCATGTGGGAGGGGCAGTCAGGGCCACAGGAACTCTTTCCCATGGGGACATACCTCCTCCACTTGGATCCCAGGCTCCAGGGTCCTCATTCCCCAAGCCTCAAGGCTCAAGCACAGAATGACACTGGAAGGCCTTCCTTATCCCCTTCTCATGTGCCTGCCCTAGTGGCTCCCGTACTCACAGGTACATTTTTTCCCTGGAGAATGGATAGGAGAGGTTTTTCATCCTGTTGTTGCTGTGTTCAGGAACTCTGGGCTGCAGGGGTGAGCTGAGCGTCTGCAGAATGGCACTGAACTTCTTCGCGATGCTGCCTCCTGCTTTGATCTCGTACATCTATAAAAGATAAAGCACAGCATGCCACCTGAGACCCTTGAGGAAGAGCAAGGGGCATAGGTCCCCTGGGGATACATACTCTGAGCAAAGGCAAGGATGGGAGGAATAGGAAGCAGGGCTTTTTTTTTTCTCTCTGCCATTGCTTTTCAAATGCCTCTCTCAGCACATGTACAGTGAAGGTGGCCAATGCAAAGAACCATGCAGAGTCTAACTTCCTGACCATCCCATCATTTTACAGAAAGCACAGACCTACCATGAGACAATCACCATACTGCCACTGGATAGATGCATATAGAATTATAGGATAGAAAATACCAGGTGCTTGACACCAATTGGCTCTGATTCCCACACAACCCAACTAGATGTTAAGTTACTGATCCAAAAGGTGATTGGAGGGGGAGACCTGGTGGCACTCAGAGGAAGGATAGCAGGTTACCAAGAAGAGACTTGATACCCTATGAGCATATACAGGGGGAGGAAATCCCCCTCAGGAACAGTCATAGGGGAGGGGAATAAGGGGAAAATGGGAGGGAGGGAAGAATGGGAGGATACAAGGGATGGGATAACCATTGAGATGTAACAAGAATAAATTAATAAAAAAAAATTTTTTAAAAAGGTGATTGCTGTTATTCCAGGATGGTGGCCAAGGAGCCTGGGGATCTAAGATGCTCCTCCTCTGCCTCTTCTGTGCTGAGATCTCAAGTCCACGTCACCACATCAAGCTCTTTATATGGACGCTGGGGCTCGAACTCAGGTCATTGTGCTTGCATGGCAGGCACTTTACTAACTGAGCTATCTTCCCAGCCCCGCCCCCAAATATTAAACATTCAATGATATCTGTCCTGAGTCAGGTATACACATATTATCATGTTGATCATTAACAGTTCTACTTTATAGTCAAAGGGTTGTTGCTTTTTTTTTTTTATGCTACAGGTGCCACATGTGCCTACATTACAGCTTTTATTTTTATCTTAATATTTATTAGTTTTTATTTTATGGGTGTTTTGCCTGCATGTACGTCTGGGCACCATGTGGGTACCTAGTACCCACTGAGGCCAGAAGAAGGCATCAGATCTCCTGCAACTGAAGGTCATGAGTGTGGTACTAGGGTTTGAACCCAGGTCCTCTGAAAGAGCAACTAGTGCTCTTAACATCTAAGCCATCTCCCCAGTGCCAATTCCATCCATTAGACCTCTGTGTTTGTCAGTGCTGTAATTGAAAACAAAGATGCCATGATTCAGAAAAGCTGTATTAATTAAGGATACAAGTTCTACCCAGGTAATTCTCCTGTCAAGATACAACATTCATTCTTACTCTTTCCCCAAGCCTGGCTGGGCTTTGTAGCCACTTATCAGAAAAAAAAATGTGACAGAAGGGACACTGGTCAGCCCATCCTACAAGGTCAGCAGCTTCCAGCCTAATCCTTTCATGTCCTAAAATGTACTGATAATCCTCAGAGAAGGAAAAGCACTTAGCCAGACTCCCTTCGAACTTCCAAGCAAACAGAAGATATGGAATCAAAGCCCCTTGAACCTCAAGCCACCAGGAGACCCCAGCTGCTACCAAGAGGACTCAAATGATCCTGACCCCACCTCTGCTCAAGTGACTGACCACAAAGCCACTCTTGCCTGCTAAATTTTGACTACTGCTAAGCTATTAAAATTGGGTCAATGTTCCATGCTGCCACAGATGAGCAGAACAAGAGCCAGTACCCAGATGTTCTAACTTAAAAGTCTGTCATCTTCTCTGCCAGGATGGTCTCAGGTTGCTAAGAATCCTCATGAGTTGGTCTAAGATAAAGGCAGCCAGAGATGCGCAGATGGGCTCTAAGGCTCCAAGAAAGATGGCAACACTTTTCAGCTGGCGTGTGTGAGGTGCGCTTCAGCTGGCTTCAGCAGAACAGTAGCCTCCTTGCTCATTTTGCCATAAGAATGATAGGCTGGAGGAGGTAAAAAGTGACCTAGAACCATTTTGTTTCTTCTGAGCAGTTTATATTTATTTTCAGTTAAAATTTTAACACAGTTCCGCTATTTAAAAAAAGAAAACAAAATCACAAGAAAATATTAGCTAAGTAGTAAAGGTTTCTTTTTACTTTTGGCCCAGTCTTACCTTTTTCTCATGAGGAACTCTCTAGGAATAGTTTACAGTATGTTTCATCCAATCTTCATATATATACATACATGTGTGTATATGTGCATGTGCAAATGTATGTATGTGTATGTATGTACATATATATAACATCCATAAACACACACACATGCACACATGCAATCCACACTCACACTCTCAGAGACTCTCCCATTTCCCACCATGAAAGAGTAACAGAGACCAGTCCTGAGAAAACCTAAATACCCAAGATATACTGGCTTTCCAGACAGCGGACATCAGGCAACAGAGGGAGGAAACAGTCACAGTGGGTCCTGGGCTTGCTCCAGGTCCCTTCCTTGAGAAGTCAGGGGAAACAAGTAGATCCCCTCAAGTCCCCTAGTTACAGGGGCAGGAATGTAAGCCTAGGAACACTAGACATGAATTCAGACACTAAGAGGGGACCCAGCCCACAGAACTACAGAGTTCTACTGAAGACATCCCTTGAGCATTTAACTGCATAGGTGTGAAAAAAAATGACTCTGTAATAGAGAAAGAACCATCTGGAAGGACTGAGAATGGCGCCTATTTCCACAGGACAGACAGGGGAAAACCCTAAATTTCTTGGAGCATTGGGTGAACACTGGTTGTCTCAGTAGTGATGGATAATTAGGCTTAGATTGGGAGTTCCTGCAGACCCACTTAACAAGTCATAAAAGAAGGAACTAGGATAAATAGCTTGAAAAATGTTTTCCAAGTCTAGCATATCCACGACTTGAAATATTTAAGGAAAACAAGCATGCTTTCATGGCACAAGCACTTCCAGCCATCTCCAGAGATGCTGAGCATGATAATTGATGGTGTCAAGTGCTAGGAAAGTTCAGGGATGACAAGAACTCTAACAATGGCCCCACCCCTCGCAGCATGCTTAGCAACGCGTTCAGCACCTACACCATGAGCAGCTTCTCATCAGAATCTGTGAAGACCCTGCAGCTCCTGCCATGGAGGAGTAGGACCTCCACTTCATACGTGAGAAAGTCAAGGCTCAGAGGGGCAGGGAATTGCCAAAGTCCGACAGAAAATTGGACCTAAAGTCCAGGTCTCCTGGATGCCCTACGTAGGGCTCTTCCCTGGACCTGGATGGCCTTCCATCCTCAGCAAGAGGAGGAAGCAAGCAAGAGTGTCCCCTTACAGCCCAGCAGCCTAGGCTTTCATTTCACCTTCCCAGAAAGACACTCAGTGCTCTTTATTATTAATAATCATCAGCAGTGGCATCATTAGTCCTGTTATTCTTGGACATCAGAGAATTATGAGCATCCTCAGAAATGGCGAGACACATGTTAGCCAGCTGCTCCCCATTATGCCTCCCTGGGTACACGATGCGCCTCCCTGGGTACACGTTGCGCCTTTCATGTGTTTAAAATCATAAATAATCGTTAAAGTCTGTTGCTCTTATTTTTTATTCCTGGGCTCAAATGTGGTTCTCATAAAAGCCTGCTTTGGCCCCACTGTCACAGTCTAAGGGGTTCACTGAGATTTCTTTTGTCTTACTTCTTTCTTCCTCCTAGTCTCTCTCCATCTCCCCACCCCCTACAGGGGCACATCAGTGTGGTCCCAAGGCTGATTTGCTTCCTCTCTGCATTAAAATCACGTGCTTTCCTAAGACACAGGGCACTGAGGTTCTAGTCATGTCTATCTCGGACAACATTCAAGTCATTGTCCCCACTTTACAGATAAGAAAACTGAGGTAGGATTACAAGTTTGATGAACAGACATCAAGGACACACACACACACACACACACACACACACACACACACACACACACATACACCCCAGAACAAAAAGAAAAAAGCAAGGAAAATGTATAACAAGATAAGACATAAATACTATAACCCAATTATCCCTAGGTCACTTTTCTCTATCTCTCAGCAAATGACAGGACAGGTTAACCAGCAAGAATACAGGCCAGGCATAAAGATGGGCACTGCCCTACCAGAGCACACCCTGTTGATTGAAGCAAAGTCAGTTTACCTATCCCTCTGCCTCTCACTTTGTCTTTTCTCAGTTACTCATCAGTTGTCAGATCACCGGTGCTCAACAGTCACTCTTTCTGGCATCTCTCTCATCTCAGCAGTTGGAGACTGTCTGAAGACGACCTCGTGCCCTCCAAAAAGCCTCAGCAGGCAGAGAAGTGAGACAAACAAGATGGCGTGAGGACACAGGCATGAGGTGGATGAGGACGGAAGGCTATGCAGCCAGAGAAGAGGAAGCCAAGCAAAGATGCTCAGAACTCACCCCTCTGTTTTCATCCCCTACTGGTGCTGGAGAGACAAGCTCAGCATGTGCTGAGCCAGGGCTGAAAAGTTCTGGGCTGCTAAGCATCTGTCCTCATTCACTGCCCATGAGCACATTTGCCCACGCACGCGAGTGCTAAGCCACCCCCACCCCCACCAAAATGGAAGCAACACCAGGAGCTGAGAAATTCAGCTGTAAAGCTAGAGCCGGAAAGGAGGTCTCCACGGCCACAACGAGACTGAGCATCACCCACCGCTCTACCTGTGCCTACAGGTTGAGCAGCCCATGATATGCTGACAAAAAAAATATTCTCCCTCCCTCTCTATCTCTCTCTCTCTCTCTCTCTCTCTCTCTCTCTCTCTCTCTCTCTCTCTGTTGTCTGATTCTATATTTGTTTATGGTTTATATTTCTGTTGTCAGCATGTCCTCTACACATGAATGAATGTTTGCTGACTTTTAAATTTTGGGATAAAATCCAAGCTTTTTAAATTACATGGCTGACAAGGCCCCTTACGAGCTGTGCCTCCTGGCTCCCTCCTCAGTCTCATTCTCCTCCACTCACAGCCTAGGCTGTACCCACACTGACGCCTCTCAGTTCCTCTCTCAGGCAGGCTTTTTTGACCTTGGGTCCTGAGGATATATCTTTGCCTGTCTGGAAATGAACTCATTTGCCCTCCCAACTTACCAACCCTTACCCAGATTTCAGAGCTGAGCTCAAATGCTCACCCACCCTCATCCAAATGAGTTTCTTCCCATTGGCTCTTATTATACACCCTTCTTGTTTTCCTGCGGGTGTCTCTCAATTTACAACCAGTCATAAAATGCTGGGTTCTCACCATATAAAAATCATCCTAGCCAGAGGACAGCTGTGGTCCTCTGCATTGGCAGAGCATCTGGCGCATACCAGTTTTCAGAAAATGTCATCAGATGGGTGGACGATAAAGGTGAGGGATGAAGAGATGAAGAAAGGATGGACCAGAGCAGAGCGACCAAGTAAAGTTGTGGTGGAAAATTAATGTATATATCAAACATGGAAGAATCAGCTCAGAAATCCCTGGTTATGATATGGACATTGATGTCCTTGACCCTTCTCTTGAGCAGAAGCCACCTCATGCCTGGGGTAAGAAGCACATCGTTCAGATTTCTCCTCGTTCTCCAGTCAGGGGATAAATGAAACTAAAGGTTCCACTGTGAGACACTCAGGTTTGCATCAGCAGAGACCTGAAATAATGGATAAATATCTCCCGAGAAAAGGATGCAGGGTAAGCTGCTGATTTTCATGGTGGAAGAGCACCCACCAGAGCCTATTCCAAGCTGCCAATTGAACAATAATAGCTTGCAAAATTCTCAAAAATGTAACTCTCAGTTTCGGGAGCCTTCAGGAGCCAGTTTGTCACTGGAAACACTCACTTGGCACAGGGGTTCCATCCATGAGCCCCGGTGCAGGAAGAACAGGAAGCCAATGGCCTGCCCCTTCCCCTCTGTGTCTCCTCCGTATGTTCACAGACATGCTGTTGATCTTCCTTGTCAACCTGACTACACTTGGATTCACCCAGGAAACACACTGTTGGGAGTGCCTGAACTCACCCAGGAAACACACCACTGGATGTGCCTGAGATGGTTTTTAGGAAGAGACTTCACCGAGGAAGGAAGATCCACCCTGAGTGTGGACAGAGACTTACCAAGGCCATGGACCCCTGAATAGATAAAAACGGAGAAATACAACCAAGCGCCAGCTTCCTCTGCCCTCCGTTTCCTGATCTGCCTAGACGTGAGGACTCCTGCCCACAGGGACCCTGCTATACCTTCGCCATCATGAGGGACAGTGCCCTTCTCAAACTATGAGCCAAATAAGTCTTCCCTCTGTAAACAGCTTTTTTGTTAAGCTTTTGCCACGGTGACAAGAAAAGCGACTTTAAGAGGCTGCATGGCTACACTGACCCTCCTGTTCATAAGTCTTCTATTGGACCACATGGCCTGATTTACACTTTGTGCTGACACTGTTGCTAACAGCTCCATCTCTCTTAAAACTGACCTCTTCCTGACCTGATGATCAGCCTGCCCACACTCTCCACTGCCGCCAGCCTCCTGTCCAAGGTCCCAGCCTCTCCCAGGTCCCCAGTTTGGCATGGGGCTCACTACATAGCTTAAGCCGGCTCACAGCGATCCTGCTAGCATCCTGAGTGCTAGAATTATGGACACCAACCACTACACTGGCTTATCTTCTCATCCTTAACGTCACTGCCTTCGAGTCTTAGGTCAGGCTCCTCTGCTCACAGACGTGTATCGTCCACATGGCCATTGCGCGTCTATGTCCCAGCTCAGCTTCTTCCCTAGAGCCACAGTATGGAGGTGCAGCCATTCCCAGCCCACCCCTTCTGATGCTGAAGCAGAGAAGCATGGCAGAAGACAAAAGGAAACACAATGCATTCCGCCCTCTGTCCAGCTACTTAAATAGTAGTCAAAGATCGTGTACCAAAACACCCATATAGATATGAAGTCTAAACACTCACTCTGCAGTGTGCCTATGATAAAAAACAAAAACAAAAACCCAAGGGATTGGGACTGGGCTATGACAGCAAGAGGACAGCCCCACCTCTAGCTGTCCTTCTATAAACAGCTACAGTTCTACCTCACTTTAAAAAAATCATTGGTGATGATAACAGATGCATTCCAAAGTCAAGGTGGACAGTGACTCCTCTCCCCACAACTAAGGACTAACATGTTCCTAACTGCAATAAAGGTCATGGAGTTTCTCTTGATGTTGTATCTTATTTTATTTTGGGCTTTGGTTTTTTGTTTGTTTGTTTGTTTGTTTTGAGATTTCACTATGTAGCCCAGACTGAGCTGAAACCCGTGATTTCCTTGCCTTCCCTTCTGTGCTGACCACTTTTATGCCAATTTGACACAAGCTAGAGTCGTCAGAAAAGAAGGCTCAAAGGAGAAACTGTCTCTATAAGATTAGGCTATAGGGCAAGCCTGTAGGGCATTTTTCTTAATTAGTGATTGATGGGGGAGGGCCCAGCCCACTACAAGTGGTGTCGTCCCTTGGCTGGTGGTCCTGGGTTCTATAAGGAAGCAGGGCTGAGCAAGCCATGAGGATCAAGTCAATAAGCAGCACCCCCTCACGGCTTCAGCATCCGACCCTGCTTCCAGGTTCCTGCCCTGTTTGGGTTCTTGTCCGGACTTCCTTCAATGAAAGACTAAGATGCAGAAGTGTAAGACAAATAAACTCTTCCTCAGCTTGTTTGGTGCTTCATCACAGCAATGATACCCTAAGGCACCGTCTCAGGTGCTGGGATTACAGATGTGGACCGCTGCACCCAGACCCCTGAATTTAACTTTATGGATTTACTAAAGTGTCAAAATAGTTCCAGTGAGTAAACAGTTCGCCGTTTGATAAAGGAACTCATTGTCAAGGAAAGGACTGGCTTCTATGGCTGAATTTCACGTGACAGGAGACAAGTATGAATGAACTCAGACACCTATTTTTACGTAGAGAGCCTCTTCTAAGATCATGACTAAAGGAAGGCCCTGGGGCTAAGGGAACAAGAACCATGCCGCACCAATAGTCGGACTGATCTAAAGCTTGTTGAGCAACTTTCTTCAGTGCTGCACAGTGATTTTCAGGAAGTGCATAAGAAACCTGAGTCCCTGGTCCCAGAGATTTAGGGTACAGGTGACACCCAAGCATAACTCCCAAATGCACCTGGAGGAAAAACACCAATGGGTAAGACAAGCATTGAGTGTGCAATGACTAAGAATCCAAGAAAGGAGAGAGGGGTTCAGGCTGAAGAAACACAGGAGCATCAGTGAGGAGGGGAGGACAGAGATTGGTGCACAAAGAATGAACTGAGATGGTTTATTCTTGGAGGAGTAGGACGCCATTTTAAGACCTGGGACAGGTGCTTTTGGGAAGGTCTGTGTCGTAGAAGAAAGAGACGGCCACTTTGTGTTCTAGAAAGGTCTATATCAAAGAGATTATGTAAGCCCCACAGAGAGGTCTGGTCGGAAGAGAGTAGTGCAAGTGGGCAGGAGAACTTGAAGGAGAACCAGTGATGCCATCAAGGCTGGGGATCTAACAGCTGCAGGTATAGGTCATGGAGCTAGACTAAGTGTGACAAAACACTTGGGCTCCCCTCAGAGAGATAGCATAGAGGCACACACAAGACAATGGGACCCAGAAGAATGTGGGCAACCCAAAGATAATCTGTCCAGGCCTAGGCCTTTCCACTAAGCAACAAGAGTGTGTGTGTGTGTGTGTGTGTGTGTGTGTGTGTATGTGTGTGTGTGGTGTGTGTGTGTGTATACATACATATATATATGTATGTATATGTATATATGTATGTATATATACATATATGTTTATATATACACAGAGGGGGATGAATAGATAGATAGATAGATGGATAGATAGATAGATAGATGATACAAATAGTCAGACTCACAAACTGTCATCCTCTTTACACATGGGACACAGCATTTTAAAGTAAAACAGAGAATTTAGAGTCTGTCTTCTTACTTTGCAGCTGAAAAGGGAACAGGTCCCCTTCTGTCAGAGGTCTATGGGAGGGGAAGAGAGTGGAAGGAGGGAGGGTAAGAAAGGGAAGACACAAACAAGGGGATAACATTCAGGATGTAATCTGAATAAATTACAATGAATGAAAACTAAAAAAAAAAAAAAGAAAGAAAAGAAAAGAAAAGGGAACAGTAAGTCACTCACAAAACTAATCCTCAGCAGTGGAATGTTGTAGCCTGTGTCTCTCTTACCTAGGACCTCAGCGTTTTGGATGAATCTCTCCTCCACAGCTCTATACAATGTTGCCCCAGGGCATTAGCAGACCTTCCACAAGAAAGAATGTGGAAGGCAATGGAGCCACTTCTCTCTCCATAAGGCTTCTACAAGCTTCAATTAGCCATATAAAATGCATGATGAATGCCTCTTGAGTATGGTAGAGCATAGAAACATTTCATTGTATAACCCAAGAGTATTGGTCTACGTAATGAACCTTGGAAAGCGCCCTTCCAGACTATACTGCACAGTCTGGCCCAATAGAAGGCAGTTTGGGGGAGTTTGCCAGTACATTAAGAGAGCAGGAGAATGGCTTTGGAATTGGGCAAACATGGTTTTGGATTCCTAGGTCTCTTCTCTAAGTTATGAGACCTGGGATGAGATCATTAACCTCACCAAGACAAAGTTCCCTCATCTATAAAATGGGGCTAAAGTGAGTCCTTACTTACCTCACTCACTTGTGAGGTCATACAAAATAATACACACAAGCTTTGATCAGCTGGCCCAATGCATGGGAAAATTTCATATTTAAACTTCACTTGACTTAATGATTTGTTCATGAAATTATACCTGTGACCACAAGTCTTGGTTTTAAGATACTTCATCTTGATCAGCATTCCTCAAAGTGGCTTCAGGAACAATTCTTGTCAAAGTCAAGGGCGGCAATTAGAAAAGTTGGACAAGCTTTAAAATATACAAATTTCTTTATCTGGAAATGGTTCCTACCAAGGCAAAGGCTTTTACTGATAGATATGGTGGTTGTCTTTGAATATATGATTAAGAATGGAAAATAAATATTAAATTAAGTTACCAGCCCTTATAGATGTTACCCATACTGAGTCCTTCCCACTATTCCTGTCAGCAACAGAATACAACAAAGTGGTCACAGACATGCCAAATTCAGACAGAAAGATCCATAAACAAAGAGCCTCCCATCCTACAGAAGACTCAAAGTCAGGCAGTGAAAGCTCTTCCAGGCCATCTTAGACATTGCTAAATAGAGTCTCAGTGTGCAGAGCAAGCCAAAAGGTCTACCAAAGGCCCCTTCACTGCGCTGTTTGCTTACTATTTCCTGACAGAAGGATACTTCAAAGGACTACCATCACAAATTGCCATGAGCCACATGACTTGAAATAACCGATATTGTTCTCCTATAGTTATGAAGGCCATAACTCTGAAATGAAAGTGTCAGGGGCTGTGCCAATTATAAAGGTGCTAAGGGAAAGGTTTTCCGTGCCCCTTCGTGCTTCTGATGTCAGCAAGCATTCCCTAACTTGAGTGCATCACTCAGGGATTAAAGCAAAAACATACTCTTATTAATAGTTCTGTGCCTTTTTAAAAGAAACCAAACTCCCAAAATTGCCACCACAGGAGCCTCACCCACAAGTAAGGGTGATTCCTCCTGCCTGAGTGCCTCTAGCTAGGGTATCAATCATTTTCTTCTGCCTTTAGAAGTAAGCTGAACATCAGTTTTGTGGTCTGGACACTACCAACCTTCAGGTTGGTGTTTGTACATGCTCACCAGATTCTCAGGCTTGAACTACTCAGTTTGATTCAGGGTATCCAACTCACTGCTTGGAGATCTATGGATTCCACGGACTCCATAACTAACTTACAGTGTGCTTCCTCTCTCTGTCTGTCTCTCTGTGTCTCTCTGTCTCTCTCCGTCTGTCTCTGTTGAGAAGCCAGAAGTTCTATGTTCCCAGAAAAGTACAATCCATAAAGCAGGACAGAGACCATGAGTTGAGGGGGTTGGGGATAAGACTTTGAGAAGTCAGCTAGCCAAACCAGAGTCCCTAGAGAGGCAGTGACAAGTATCTAAGAACAATTTCCAAAAATTTACAAAGTTTCTCAGAGTCAGTGCTTTCCTCCTAAGGGGCTACTCAAGATAATTAATATGTCAGGCTTCTTTCTTATTTAATTGGAACGATATCAGTTTGGTTTGATTTTCTCACACTCCTCATAAAATGGTGATGGCGTTTGTGTGATCTCTGTGAGGGATGAGGGAAGATGGATCATTCTTGAATAAATGCTATTTTATAGCCATGGACTTCAAAACATGGGCTCTATGAGGTCGACCGCATCTAACCTTTATCTTTGAGTCATTAGTTCATCAGAAATTTGCATAAATTATTGAGCAGCAAAGCCCTCCCTGAGCTACATATTAACATCCAAAATCAATAAAAAGAAATGGTCGTATACAGATCATCCTAGAGATATCTCTAATACTGGACAAACACTCCCATGTGCACAAGAGTCAGGGAAGACGGCAGAAGAGGAGGAAATGAATGTAGGAGCCAAAGGTCAGAAAGGAATGGGGTAAAACGGTGTCTTCTGCACATGACAGGGTCACTGCAGTCGTGAACTCACAGCAGCTGTGGTTGCCTGCATAAGATCAAGTCAGTCAACAGTCTAGTATGGGGATGGAGGTGTTGACAAAACTTATTAAGGAGCTATGGATGCCTGATGGCTTCTGGGAGAGGAAAAGTCAGTTTTCTTTAAGGATGTGGTCCCCAGGAAACTAACCATATTTCAAAACTATATATATATATATATATATATATATATATATATATATATATATGTCACAAATTAGACTGAAAGGGTTATTAAAAAGAGGAGAGGGGACACAAAGTTGAGGTGGTAGAGAGATGGGAGTGGATCAGGGAGAATTTAAGGTAGGAGTGAGAAGGGTGAATATAATCAAAATACATTGTGGTGATTTGAATAATAACAGCCCCATAGGCTCTTATATTTGAAAGCTTAGTCACTAGGGAATAGAACTGTTTGAAAGGATTAGAAGGATCAGGAGGCGTGGCCTTGTTAGAGGAAATGTGTTATTGTGGATGGGCTTTGAGGTTTCAAAAGCCTATGTCAGGCCCAGTGTGTGAGTGTGTGTGTGTGTGTGCGTGTGTGTGTGTGTGTGTGTGTGTGTGTGTGTGTGTGTGTTCCTAATGCCTATGTATGGATCAGTTTGTAAAGTTCTCAGCTATGACTCTAGTGTTTCCCATCATGATGATAATAGACTAAGTCTCTGAAACTGTAAGCCCCCAATAAAATGCTTTCTTTATAAGAGTTGTAACAATGACATATATTGTATGAAATTCTCAAAGAATTAACAAAAATATTATATTTTTAAAGAAATGAAAGATTATTTCAGGGGTTGGAGAGATGGTTGAGTAGTTAAGAGTGCTTGCTGCTCTTCTAGAGGAACCAAGGTCAGTTCCCAGAGCCATGTTGGATAACACAATAGCCTGTAACTCCAGCACCAGGGCATCTGGCATCCTCTTCCGGCCTCCACAGATATTACACTCACATTACATGGCACATGTACACACACACATACACACACACACACACACACACACACACACATAATTTAAAATTTTTTAAATATATAAAAAGTGCCTTTTAAAAATTCATTCTGGCTTCATATGTGAACTTGTGACTAAAATTCTAGTCTCTTATATGTTGTTCAGAGTCTTTAAAGAAAGTTATACTTTGGTAATAAAAAAACAAAACTGTGTCCTTCCCACCCCCGTAACAGAACAGTTACTCGTTCAGATGTCATGAGCCATGGTTCCTGTTGCTCTGGCTACCAGGAAGCTCAGCATGAAATTCTGTCTCACTTGCATCTCTTATCTTTATTTTCAACTTCTAGCATCTTTATTTCTCCTGCATTTCCCTGCTAGCCTCAGAATATACAGGGCTTTTTAATCTGTCTTTTTTGTACAATGACCCATTTGCATGCTTTTCTTTATCAGTCTCCAACTCAGACTTCATTTTGAGAAGAGGTCGAAAAGACGCACACCTGAGGGCAGAGCCCAGAGTAGAACTCAGGCCTTCCTTGTTACACCTATCAGGTGGCTGCTTCCCCTTGAACTGGCTCTCCCAGCTCTCCCTGCTGAGTGCTAAGTCTAACCATCTTCCCACAAGCTTTCCCAATCAAGGCACAGCGGGCCCCACACATAGAGCCATCATGTTACTAACACCCTGCTCCCTAAGAGACAGACTCCCCCACCCCAGTCCATAGCCTAATGGCCATCTGTTCTTGCCTTCCACAGACTCTGATCTGAGATGTTGGTTGCCTTGGTGATTGAATGGACTGGGCCCATTCCCCCCACCCCCACCCCACCCCCCAATGCTGCTGATGCTGGCTGTGAAGGAAGAGAAAGGGAAAGAACAGTGAGGAACAAGCACACCAAGTACCACACCTTGTTCGGTCTGTGAAGCATCCAGCAGCTGCAACCACAGTGAAGGCAGTTATCATGAAAAACGTGTAGCATTGTGCCAGACGTTTCCACATACTTCTGCTCCCTACAGCAGTCCTTCACTACAGGAGGACTTGTGTTTGGGAAGGGTGTAGGTCTCTAATCCTGCTTTGCTGAAAAAGTCTCAGCTGCTCAAACGCTATCAGCTTATGTGTAAAGGGCACTCAATCTGATGTCTTTATAGGCTCCTGGAGGTAGCAAATGAGACCCCTTTTAACACAAGTCAATCTGCCAGCAACAGCCACTAAAACGCTGATGGATAGGACAAACGTAGTGTCCACACTAAAGCCCTGATGGATAGGACAAATATGGTGTCCACACATCCTAGGCTGTATCTCCTCTTGGGCTGTGTTAATCTGATTTCATGGACAAGAACATTCTTTCTAAAAGCCGTACCTCTCAGTCTGTCACACACACACACACACACACACACACACACACACACACACACAGAGCCTTGTCTCTGCTGCACACATGGGGAATGTGAACATCAGGGAAAAAAAGGGGGGAGAGTATTTACTCATGTACAGAAGCAAGTGGAGGGGAAATAAGCGTAGATGCCAACCACGGTCTAGAAGAACCATCCTTACAATAAGCAGAAGGGATACGGTACCTGCCCCCAACATGACCCATCTCAAATCTCCCTAGTTTGTCCAGGACCGAAGGCGAGCCTTCCAACCTCCTCCTGTGTGTGCCTGTTGAGTGTCCCTCACAAAATGCAGGCCCTTCTGTTGTTGTTTTTGGAAAACAAATGTTTCCTTCCAAGAGGCCCCCTCCCAGTTAATATCTGTGCTGAGGACTCTGAGTCCCTGGACACATTACAGTGGATTTGTGCAGGTTTGAGATCTCGACTTCATGACTTCCTCCACATCTTTCTGGTCTCTCTGGACCCAACTGGGTTATGATCCAAGCCATCACCGACCTGGAAGATGCTGAACTGATCCTATACCATGCCTCACTCTGCCTCCACATTCCCACCACCTACAGGATGTGGCTCTCTGCAAATGTGGCTTGTTCTCATTTTAGTCACTTTCCAAACCCATTTTTAAAAGGAATAATGCTGGCCCTCCACAGACTGTCATGTCTCATCTTCCCAGATCCACAGCTCTCCCTCACCACAGGAACTGAGCTTATCCTACCCCCAGCTTTGGGATCAGAGTCTCTGATTAATTTTTACAAACACATGTATCCTACCCAGCACTACTTATATCCTCCTCTGCTGCTTTATTCAATCCCCCCCACCCCGTGAGGCCAACTAAAAGGCCCCAAATGTTGTGAATATGGAGAACAGCAGGGGCCATGTGGCTGAACCCACAGGCGGATGCCAGAATCTTCCACCTGTGTGGAGTCTGGGACCCAGAAATGCTAGGAGAAAGTGTTTTCAGTTCTCTGTACAGCCTGGAGGAGCAGTCACAGCCTCACCCAGATCCCAACCCCCAACTTTCTAGGCAGTACTATGCTCCAATAGTGGCCTTTTGTCAGGGTCCGTGCATACTTCCTGTTGCCTGGAGCCCTTCTCTGAGCACCCCTGGGCTTGGGCAGCTCTGTGGCCTCAAGGCTCCCAAAGGCTCCATATAGCAGGAGCTGCGTCAGTGCTGGCTGCCTGGGTCAGGAAGAAAGCCGACTGTGGTACTGGGACTTGAGCAGACACAGAAAATATAGTTCAAAAAATGGACTCAACGACCAAACTCTTGCATTTCCACACCACCCAGTAAGAACCACTGGGTTCTTAAAGTCACCTGCTAAGAAACTAAGTCGGGTGATGTTATACCTGCATAAGAGATGAGGAAACTGAGGCTCTGAAAGAGGAAGCAGCATCCTCAAATCACACAGTAAATGAGTAAAAGACCCAGGCTCCATGTCTGTTCTTGGGACTCGTCTAGAATAATGTCTAATGCCTTGAGCTGACAAAATGAAAAGGAAAGAGACGCCAAAGATGGATGCTTTGTAGCATGGCTTGCCCAGGTCAGGTCATTGAAACCCTTAAGTCCAGCCTGTACGACCCATGTTAAGTTCCAAATGAGTGGGAGCTGAAGCTCAGGAGGAGACAGGCAGGTCATTGATGCAAAGCTACATTGCAAAGCTGGGAAAAGACAAACAGAAACAAGGGGTACAGGAAGCGGGATGACTCGGAGGTTGTCCCGGCATGAGGAGTCAAGGTGGCAGCCAAACAAGAGGTGTGAAGGAATGGTCGACTGTGCAAAGAACAGAGAAGGAGAGAGCAAGGTGGGTGGTGGACAGAAAGCATGCGAGAGAAGGAAGGTTGGAAGGATGGCCAAGAAGAAAGCCAGGCAGCACACTGAGGATGCAAAGGATGGCATGCTCTTCCCGAACGACTCTAAGTTCTCTACCAGGAGGAGCGCCATGACAGATTCTGCTACCCCTCTGTCATGGCTATGGATAGCAGAGATTTGCTCACCTTCTTCCCAGAGACCACAGCAGAGATGAGAATACAGAGTAAGACATGGTAGAATGTGGAGAAGACAACATCAGCTATTCAAATAAACCAAAGGAAAAAGGGAAAGGATGTATTGGAGAAAGTGAAAGAGTAGTGAAGGGGGGTTGGACAAGTTAGGATCCTTCCAGAAAGAACTAGAAACTTCTACCTAAGACTGAGACATGGATTGTGTAGCTAAGAGACCAGGCATGCATCCGCTGAGAAGAATGGCATTCCAGAACAAAGACGCCACATGGATTTGTATCAGTGGTCTTAAAAATAAGGAAACTAAAACAGAGGATAAAGAACACGGTAACATGGGGAGAATATCTGTGTAAGAAGCTAGGCGTGGTGCCGCACATCTGTAGTTTTAGCACTTGGGCAACTAAGACAGGAAGTATGCAAGTTTGAGGCCAGTTTGGGCTATAGAGAGAGACCTTCAGTGTCCCAAATAAAGGAATAAATAAAAATAAATGAACAATGAAGTAATGTAACTATTTCAAACATGTGGCTCCTGCAAATTTGTGTTTTATCCAAAAACTTATAAATGATCTTCATTTCCGTGTTTCCTTATTATCTAATGGACATTTGCTAGTCCATCTTACTAAACTGTAAGAATATAATCTATAGATTCCATTCTTCTTGTGGAGGGGTATGCCTGATGGCTCAGACACAAGCTGGCATGTGATGAGTGAGTTTTACAAGCAGTAGACTGTTGGCAGTGATGAAGGTGCCAGCACAGCTAGTGATATAAGTTGGTGTTCCCAGCTCTAAGGATCTTGTCAATACTGGGGCTGACTTGGAGAGGCGGGCACAGCGGCATGGGGAGGCAGCAGATGTGAGAGTTCTGCTCCTGACAGGGAGGCGGAAATGGTTGTTAGAGTGAGAACTGTGGTCTTTGCACAAGTAAGTCACCATGTGTGAAACAAGTCTGTATGGGGCAGAGACAGAGACAAAGAGAGATCTTATCAACAGACCACCACCAATGGTTAACACAACTACCACCTATGCCAGGACTCTCCCCAAGAGATGCTTCAGATAGTCAAAAATCCTGATCTTCTCTTTTCCCCAAAATTCCTAAGGAGAAAGAATGGGAAATATGGGAACAAATAAGGCTCTTCTCTTGGGAGCAGTTTTCTGGGTTTTGTTGTATAAGGACACACAGTTGAAAAGTCACTGGGGAGAGTTGTAAGTTGTGCATACACTGTTCTAATTGAAAACTGCCTCCCATGCCGTCTAAACCATGAGGCGCCCAGCACAACCTCCTGGGGATATTTTTTTTTCCACAGCACTAGTTCCAGATCCTCATTCCATACCAACGGAGTGAACTGAAATCTCCAGGTGAGGCATTGGCACAGGGCTTGTGAAAACATTTCCCACGTGGTTTCAATCTACTCACATGTTGACGGACCTCCTAATTTACAGAGGACCAAAAGCCACCATGTGACCACAGTAGCATGCCCAGAGCATGTTTGCTGGTGTTTTCCCTCACACCCCTGATTTAGCACAGCTCGCTGTCTGATCCCAGTGCCAGGTTCACCACAGACAAATGTCTGATGGTTCTAGACCTTCAAGAATAACAGGAAAGGGAGTGCAACAACAACAACAAATAATAATAATAATAATAAATAAAGATGCTTGGCTTCCCAGACAGCACAGCCCAGGTGGCAGTCTGAAAGACAGACAGAGGGACACCAGTTCTTCTCTGTCCCACCCACCTCATGGCCACATACTTAAGTTCCCTGGGGAGATGAGTTTGACTTCAACTAAAAAAAAAAAAAGCCACATCCACCTGGCCCCGATCCCAATTATCCACATGCATCCAGCCCTCAGGAGGCCCAGAACCCAGGAGAAACAAGTGCGTACTTTCTTGGTGGGGACTTTGATCTTCAAGAATTCTGCTTCCCTGGCCAGCACCTGCCATGGGGCGTGGATCCGGACAAAGACAGATCCCTGGCTTTTGCTCTGTAAGGTACAAAGGGAAAAGAAATAGAAACACTTGTAAGAACACAGCTAAAATTCTCCATTCCCAGCTTTAGAAACCCCAGACTTCTTGTTCCTTCAGTTTGGGACTTCTGTTCCCTTTAAATGTCCTTAGCCACTTTTACACACCCTTACCCAACTTATCCATTCTGTTCCGGATGTGTCTGTGTTCCCAAAGAGGAGTGCATGGAGACTGGGAGCTTCATGGGGGAAATAGAACAATTTTGTTCATATATCTGAACATTACACAACTATGATTTCCATAGAAATTCCACTAATGTGGGAGCAGTTAGTCAGTTAACCACTGCTGCCATTCAGTGGACAGACTTCGGTTTGTCTCCAGTCACAGTTTTTTATTGTTCACTGATAAAATTCATGCTCCTGTTCTACTGTTGTGCTGGGTGGTTGCCCAAAACCGCAAAAGTGACCGCTCAAGCCCTAGAGAAAGTGGCATCGACAGAGATGCAAATGTCCCACTCAAAATAATATCAAAACATCATCTATAAGCAAGGTCCGGTGTGGACCCAACACGAATCTGCATCCCAGGGCAACATGGATGTCACTCAAAAGGAAAGGAGATGAAGTGATTGAAAAATTAGGATAAGTCAGCAGTCTGGTTGGCCTTGGTCACCATGTCTAAAGTAAATACTTGCCAGATTGCAGCAGAGATTCACTCTCATCTTCAAACAAAACGCAAATAATAATCAATTCTTTGAGATATTAATTTATGTTGTCACCAAAGAATGACAGAGGACTAAAGCTGAGTAATAGAATCTGACAAAGGTCCCATTATCCGTGATGCTCTTAAAACACTCTCCCCCACACACACACAAAAAAAGTCAAGATACTGTGTGCAAAGAGAAGGTGGACTGTGTTGGTGTGAATTTCTTCAACAAGTGACTATTGGAAATTACACAGAAACTTTGCACCGCAGTGGGAAGGGGCAAATGAGGTAGCAATGTACCGTTTGTGTTTGGATAAAGCCACTGAGGTACAGAGTAGGATTCATGTTTTAGCACTTCCCTCTGAAAGTGTTGGGTGGAGACAGATTCCATTCACACTCGGACACCAATGCACTGTAGAGAGGGTCGTTTATTAAACAAATATATTCCATAAAAATATACTGTGTGGGGCAAGGTACGTGAGGTCATACTGAGAAGACAGGGACTCTGGGTGCACTTGATGTGTGTCAGTGTTTGTTTTGAAAAGCATTCCCCAGGTTCATGTACAGAGAACCACTGTGGTTCGGTGGAATGTTCTCGGGTCTTGGTTTAGGAGTAAGATAACAGCAGAAGCCATTAACTCATAGCTCTGACTGTGCCCTTCCAGTGTGCCAGGGAGACAAGGAGGCACATGGAAGAGACAGCTTTCCCCACTGACTATGAAAGAGCTCACATGTTTCTGAAATAAAGACAGGTATGTTAGAGCACTCAGGATGCAAAGAAAGGATATTCATTATTCTTAAATAGTGACTCTAACACACTCATGGACACATGTGCGTGTACACACACACACACACACACACACACACACACACACACACACACACACCTTCAGTAATTCAGGCTTCCAGAATTTAATGCTTCAGGAATGAAAGATCATCATTTGAAAGGTAGAAAAAGAATGAGGAATAAGCCAGAAAGGTGGGTGCTATGGTTGTCTCTATTTTACACCTGCAGAAAACAACCAAGGAAGATGCAAATATTTCACGCAGCATTACAAAAAAACTTAAATATGATAAAATAATTTTCAAAACCAAGAAGTGTTTATTCTTAATGATGGTTTTTACTCTACTCTGCAGAGAGAGACGTACATTGTTATTGGCTGAAATTACCTATAAATCAATTCACAATCAAATCAGAGGCACATAAAGAATCTCATGGCAGGCCTTCCGTGGACACTCAACCTTCCAGATCCGTCGTGCAGTACAGTTCTGACACCATTAGGAAAGTGTCCTTTGGTACGAAATCTCCCAGGTTTTCACTTCCGTCTTTGGTTGGAATATCCAGGAGGACTAGACAGCGTCATCGATCACTGACTGCTCTTTCTAACCGTAACTTGAGCTTTTGCTCAGTGAAACTCAAAGTAAGAAAGTGGACCATCTGCAGGGCTGCCCTCTGTAGCCCCAGCTCTCTATTGTGGCCCCAGAAAAAGATGTTGTTGATGAAAGGTGGCAAGCGGCACCATCCCTCACACTTAGATGAAATCAAGACATCGTTAATTCTAATATCTTATGCTTTGTCTTTATTTCTGAATTGAGACAAATGTCTTTTTAACTTTATTGAGACACTGTGTCTTGGGCTCGTGCCAAATGTCCACTAAGTGGGTACAGATGTTCAAAGTTTGAGAAAGGGTTGCGGGGAGCAAAGGCCAAATTCCACGGCCATGGTGGCAGACTGCTCGCTGTCCCCAGACAGTCATTCCCGTTTTCTTCATTTTTCACCGAACAGATGGTCCTCTAGGATCAAGACTATATGTCCTTTGCAGTGAGGCGTTCCCAGAATTTTGGTAATTGCCGGCCAGCATGATGAATGTGCTACAAAGCAGCTTCCAGCAGCCTTCTTCAAAGACAACAACAATAGGTACCTTTGACTCTTCATCTTCCTTTTGCATATCCGTTGCCTGGATACAGGCTTGTATCCCAGAACTTGAGGTCACAGTCCAGACCAGTAACATATAAATAAATAAATAAATAAATAAATAACTGACAAGAGAATCTGGGTCTGGGTCTGCCCCCAAGCATCTTTATGGGAAAGACAAACTTCTCTGCCTTGTTCGGGTGTTAGGAGTTTAGAGGCCCCGCCCTTTGCAGCCTGGCCTTACATCAACTGATGTGAGACTATCATTTGTCAATGAGAATGTTAATTGCCTCCAACAAAGCTTTCTGCTTTTCTGTGGTTTTTTTTTTTTTTTTTTTTGTGAGTGAGAACTTGCTTGAAATGAAAGGCAAAGCTGAGATGTGGTTTTGCAGTATGAGCAGCCAGTCCTTGTGTTCCTTTCATGTGACAAAATATTGCTACCTTCCCGTAAAAAGAGGAACATCTGGGCTGATGGGACGGACGTGCTAGCTGGTATGCCTCATCACTCTTCTGAAGAAGAAAACCTTGAGCCAAGCTTTGCCTTACTAACCTGCAAATCTAAAATGGGAAGTTAATGTGCATTAAGCTAAAAACCAACAACAACAGCAACAATGTTTCTTATTCTCCTTCGCCAGGTGCAGCCTGTTCCACCCTGTCTGGGGGACTCGGGATCTTCTGGGGCAGAGAGGAAGGAATATGAGGAACTTGGAGCTTCCGGTTCCAACAGATGAAGATTTGAACCCAGATGCTACAGCTGTGGGGACCTGAGTCAGTAAGTCACTTAACCAAGGGAGCCTCGGTTTCTCCAAAAGAATAAGGAGAGTTAAAACATTTCAGAACTTTGAGGAGTTGAGATAAAGCAGGCAAGTCTCTTCTCATGTGCCTTGTTGGAGAAAGTTCCATGAATATCAGCCTTTACTGAGCTCCACCCAGACATCGGGCCTGCTTCTTAGCTGCAGGGACAGTGTCCAGCTCTTTTATATTCCTCACATGCTCAGCACAGCCCTACACCCAACAGTGAGTCCCCACTGGGGAAAACTAGTTTCTGTCAGATTAAAATCATGAATCAGTAATCCCACGTCTGTTGTGCCTTGTGCTTCAAAAATTATCTACAGGATTTTTAATTCATCCCTTGTGACGTAAAGGAACTCACAGACCCAAGGCAGAAAGAATTTGAGAGTGGGGTGAGAGCACTTGACTCTCAGAAAACCAGGTGAAATTTGACAGAAAGCATAAGACATTCACCGTTTTACCCATCCCTAAAAGAGATTAAACTTTAGCCTGAAAATGCTCTGAAACCCAACCAGACAACTAACATTAAAGTTCATGTATTAATTCACTATAACATTGAATGTAGCTGACAAAAGAGGAAAAAGATAGTGTAAGAAGGCCCTAGTGTGTGAATCTTCTTACCGAAGGTTGTCAGTCTCTTTGAACTTGTCATCAGTTAGTTCCCCAAGTGTGCCACAACTAAACACACAACAAAGATCTGGGTCCATAAAGCAGGCAAGTAAGACACAGCCTTTTAAGCTGTGGCCTGTGGACCCCATATGGTGTGGCATGGGTGAATGTGGGGGTGGCTTGATTGAATATGGGAGTTATAAAAAATGTGCGCAGTAGTAAGAGGTTTCTGAATATACAGTGGCCAAAAGTTAATTCAAAATTAAGCTGGTAATATAAGTCTGAGGTATTTCTGGCAGTAGTCACCTGAGATGCAGCAAGCAAATTCACCAAAGCCTTGGTTCTAAGCACACAGCTTGTGCACTTTGCACCATGCTTCAGCACAAGACACAGTGCCAACAGATGCTACCCAGTCCTGGTTGGATGGTTGATTGGTTGGTTGGCTGGCTTGGTTTGATTTAAGGGGTCAGTGCTTTTCCTATATATACACAATTTTCTGTTCTCACATAAAACAAAATGGCTTAATCATAGAAAAACAAAAAAATTTTATATTGCCCTCAGCCTATAAGGAATAAATTAATATATCTTTGGAGTGTATTATGTTAGTATGTGTAATTTTAAAAATGGCTGAGTTGCCAATTTGAATTTCATTCATGAAACACTAAACAAATTTTGACTTGGAACCAAGGACAGAGTGCCAATAATTTCTAAAATGGTCTTAAGTATACTTCTGCTATTTTGTACCACATGTTTATATAAAGTAATGTTCTCAACTTGATGATTATAAAAACATAATATCAACTCTGAAAAACTTTAACCCAGCACTCAGGAGTCAGAGGCAGGTGGATCTCTGTGAGTTCGAGGCCAGCCTGTTCTACAAAGTGAATCCAGGACAGTCAAGGCTACACAGAGAAACCCTGTCTCGAAAAACCAAAAAGAAAAAAGAAAAAGAACAAGAAAAGAGAAAAAAACAAAAACTTTGGCAGTGTTTATCTATGCCCTACGGTATCAAATAACCAGCTAAGACTTAATTTTTATGTAAAAATGAATAATCATATCCATTTTATTAGTATGCAAACTTGCTTTTGTCTTCAATGAATGATGAAACTCTGTGTGTGTGTGTGTGTGTGTGTGTGTGTGTGTGTGTGTGTGTGTGTGTGTAAGAGACTATGTGTGTTTGAGACTGTGTGTGTTTGAGACTGAGTGTGTGTCTGAGGTCACATAAGTTTTCTTGGGTAAGAAGGAATCACTGGTGAAGAAAGTTTAAGGAGCCCTAATTGAAGGTACCCCCACTTCCTCCTCCTCTCCGTACTCTAGCTACGCAGCTCTATTCATTGCTATCCAACAAGCTCCACCCAACTTCATGCCTCAGAGCTTTGTCATCCGGCCATCTTCCCACCTCAGAGGTCCCTTGTGCTTAATCTCCTCCATGTCTAAGTTAGTCTCACCCTCGGACCCAGTCAACTCCTATGTGGGGTTCAGCTTGAGCCCCTCTTCCTCGGGAGCTGTTCCTGTGGCCATGGGTTATCTTTCGCTTCTTGCTTTGACCTGTACATGTCTGTCCCTTTTCCTTCTTAGTTCCGCACCCACCACTGAAGTCATCAAACTATTAAGTGCTGCCTTCCAGGCTAGAGCTACAACTTCATGGAGACAGAATACGACTTATGAATTGCTCTTTCCTCGAAGGCGCCACAGTGCCTGGCATACAGCAAATGCTCAGCAAATGCTTCCTTTGACTTCAATATACATAAATACAGACTGTTGTATTTTAGTCCCGTGACTGCTCTCTGAAAACTGGCAGCCACAGTCTAGAAAGTAATTGGTGACCCTTGGCCACCACAGTACAAATCCAATTGTTTGGGTGATATAATTCAATTGCCCTTATGTGTATTTTCTGAATATTTCTCTTATGCCAACAACTAAAGTCATTCAAGTGTCCACCTGCTCTTAAGCCTTGTAAGAACCCCGAGGGGCTTTTCCATTCCTTCTGGGAACCTCTGGTCCCCATTGTGTATGCAGATCTCCATTACCTCTCCTAGAAGCATTGGCACATACCCCAGTACTCATGAAACGCAACCTAAACTGAGCTTAAATTGTGTAGACCTGAGAACACACTGCCTCATTAATAAACACACTGTAGCATTAAGTAGAGAAGCTGGGGTACGCTGGAAAATAAAAGAGCCTTACAATGTACACATTTGGGGTATGTTTACTTGTCAAACATCAGAGGGTCATGATATATTCTACATATCCATGCTGGTAGCTCATGGACTCATGGAGCCGTTTAAGTCAGCTACTAAAGCGCAAACCCAGAGACATTTCAGCAGAGAGAATCCATGCAGCCACATGGCTCTGGACAGCCAAAGATCTCTGACAAGCCATTGAGCAACATAGTCTGATCAGTCAAGCTTGGACACGGCTAAGTAGTAGCAGAAGCAGGGTAGAAATGCATGTTTCCTGGCACTGGGGTCTTTCTACATAACCCATGAGCTCAGGCCACCCTGAACCCTTCCACTCACAAGGTATCAGTCACTGGCGGTAGAAAAATAGGGCGTAGAACTAAAGTGGACATGCCCCCGCCCCAGCCACCTCTCTCCACTTCCTGGCTGCTTCTCCAGACCCCTGGTGGGAGTACTCTGATTGTTTATGTCTTCTTGTTGTTATCCAGCAATTACATGTGGCTTCACAAGACCACGTCCTCCCTCCAGAGGGACGAGAGCGAATGGGATGCAGCCCCAGCCAAACACTGGAAACTGATACTCCATGAGACTCCTTTCCCCACAGTCCTGCCAAACCACCTCACTGCTGACCCCAGGGGCCTCAGCGTACTCTGGTCCCAGGCCCTTCTGTGAGCCGAGAACATCAGCTGCAGCACACCGTGACCCAAGAGTGGGGCAGCCAGAGGACGACGGGTGGGAAGAAGAACATGGAGGCAATGGAGGGGGACAGAGGAGGGACAGGCTCTCTTAGACCCCTCGAAGAGATCACCAACCCAGGTGATCTGGGATTATCTGGGACCAAAGGTCCATGACTCCATAGTCTCTGATGGGGTTGAAGACCAGATAGTTTAGATGTTTAAGGGTTAAGATGTTTTTAGGTCTAGATAGATGTTTTAAGTTGACAGAGATAAGATATGATAAATATTGATTCTCATTCAGAATTTTGTCACCATAGGAAAGATGTTTTCTACAAGGCTCCCAAATACAATTAGCCAAAACACCATGAATGTAACATTCATATAATCCCTGATTGTTTTGTGGTTTTTCTTGCTGTATGTAATTTTTTATTTATGTGTAATAATATAAATATATAGACCAAAAAAATAAAAATAAATAAAATCATTTTTAAAAGGGAGATGTAGAAATGTTAGTAATAGATATGTGCGTTATTTTGTGCTTGATTCCCAGGTGTGTAAGTGTATCAAAACACAACCAGTTATATTTGAGCCATTAGCTATATACTGGTTATAATTCAATAGAACTAGGAGGAGATGATATTAAAAATGTAATATAATGCCATAAGCTCTTTCTTTGTTTAAAAGGTATTTTATTAAAGTGTTATGGTTTTTTCCGTTAATTTTTTTAAACAAACAAAGCTATAGCCATCCAATTTTGACAAAGGTAGCAAAAATAGATGGTGGAAGAAAGAAAGCCTATCCAACAAACAGTGCTGGCAAAAATTGGATATCACCTGCAGAATAATGAAATTAGATCCATACCTTTCACCTTGTACAAAAAAATCAATTCCAAGTGGGTCCAAGGACCTAATCTAAACCCCGAAAACTGAAACTGATAGAGGAAAACATAAGTCATGGGTGGGCAAAAACTTCCTAAACTTCAATAGCATAGAAATTATCCCAGAGAATCAACACACACACAGTGCCAGAGGTTACATGAAATGAACAGTTATAGAGCACAAGAAACTGTCAGAAGAGGAAACAAACAGGCCATAGAATGGAAGGAAATCTTTATCAGCTGTACTTCAGGCAGGAAGCTAATATCCAGAATTTGCAATGAACTGGCAATGAAAAAGGCAATGCCCATCAACAAGTGAGCTAATAAAATAAGACACTTCTCAAAAGCACAAATGGTCCATAACTACTTTAAAAATCTTCAACATCCCTAGTCATCCAGGAAATGTTATGTATATTAAATAAACATTTAATTAGATTTTTAAATTTTTATTGAAAGTAATTGTTTTATGTAATATATTATAATTAGATATTCATTTTCATTAATAAATATTTAAAAGTCAATAATGATTCCACACTAGCTCAGGCTCAAATGAGATGATCAACATCTAGGTATTCCATAAACTGTAAAGTGTATCATATAAAAGTGTGCATAGAATGAGACTTTTATGAGTAAACTCGAGAGCATTCCTGGGAGCCAGAACTTAGAGTGTATCCTTGTCCCTTGAAACAAAGGCAATTGCTTTTGACCACTGTGGGGATCTCATCACGAGGGATGCCGCCACACCTAAACCCACTGAGGCAATCACCGTTCCATATAGTCCCACCCAAGTAAGGGTGAAGACAAGCGGGGATGCTCACGTGGACAATTTGTACAGTATTCCATAAGAATCTGGTGGCTAAAGGTGCTAGAAGAAAATACAGGGCCTCTCCAAATAATAGGAAATCCCATGGACTTAAGACTGGGCTTCAGGCACACATGACTGTTGCAAAGTGGAAGAGTAAAGGTCATTGATAAATCGTGAGGGGAAACAGAGCTTCAGGATGTCCGTTGTAATCTGTCACAGCAGAAGTATTTTTGGACAACTGACAGTGGAATCAAATGTTATAGACTCCAAACTCTCAGGAAAGTGCTCATCTTCCTGTCGCTCCCACCAGGCCACTGGGAGCATATTAACCATCCCACGTGATGGAAGGCACACAGAGAGTAGGGGACAGAGTGTGAGACATGCAAACTACTAGCGAACAGTAAGTTCTATTTGTTCCATGGAAATCGCAATGGTTTCTTTTGCCTCATCCCATCTAGTTCAACATTAGAACATTTTGGAAGCTGTCCCAGATGACAAAATAAAGCCATCCTGGGGATCAGAAGGAAGTGCCACTAAGTAAGCATTATCCAATCTTGAGACATTGGGGTCCTAGTTACATTTGAGTCACTGTGGCTATCATGGCAGCAAAGAGAAGATAGAGCAGTTAGGCTCACGGAGGCAGGAGCATGTAACATAGTCTGCTTCATCCTAGTGGGCCAGGGAGCAGAGAGGAAAAGGAAGAGGGTGGGTAAGGTATAACCTTCAAATACCTTGTCCTGGTGACGCCCCCTGCTCTTTCTTAGCATCCCTCATCCCCTCTCTGTGGTCTCACATCGATTTTCATTGTGTATAGCTATTTTCATGCTCCCTTGTTTGCAAACATTCAAACATTAAAAGTCAGAATCCATGTGTGAGAGAGAACACATGATTTTTTTCTTACCCCCCCCCCATTTCTTTCACCAATATGGAAATTATTCCATTCAGAAAGAGAAACATTTTCAGGCACTAGAAAGCTGGTCATCTAACCCCAAAAGCTTTCCTATCCTTACTTTCATGCCAATTCCACACCTGCGTGGATTCTTGGACTACGGTGCTCCTCCTCTCTCCTCACAGACGTCTAGAAGATCTTCATATTGTCACCAGCTCCTCCAAAGACAGGCCCCCAGCCTTCTCTTAGTCATGACTCTCTTGCCCCCTAAGGAAATATCTTCACTATTTTCCTAGATTCAATCATCCCCCAACTACTTTAATTCAACAAGAATTTACTAGGCAGTAATTGAATGCTCAGAAATGCTGTAAGCATCCAGGGCACATGAAAGAGATATAACCCATCCTCTCCTTACACAGCTTCATCTCCTTGGGGACCAGATAAGTGATGGTGAATCCGTGAGGCAGGTGAAGGACACCCAAACTGGAGTGGCTGATGAAAAGGGTGACTAATGGCTGCTCAGTTATTTGTTGTCTCGCTTTTCACCCATCAAGAGCTTCCAGATTTTTCTCTAATTATCCACTTGTATTTCCAGTGTCTTAAATTTTATTTTTATGTCTTTGGGTTTTTAAGTTTTGAGGGTGCTATTTTGCCCATTGGTGGTTTTTGGCTGGCTGGCTGGCTGGCTGGCTGGCTGGCTGGCTGGCTCACTGGTTTTCTTTGACAGGTCATACATGTTCAATAGAACTACAGCTTGTGATATAGGTTCAATTAGTGGAAATGGACATGTCCGTCCCCTTAGCCATAGTTACAAAATATACAAAGTATACTTTGCAGCATAGTCAAAGCCACACTGGCCAAGGTTTCCAAGGAAAGCAGTTTCTCTCTTTCTGTCAGAATCCAGGGAGCGCGGTAGCAAATCATCCACTTCACACACGGAAGGCCTGGGTCAGCCAAGGGGGCATTAAGTGGAGATGATGTAGACTTCACAGAAAGTGTAACAGAGAGATTATCAGAAAAGTAGAGAATGTCTTTGGGGGACAGACACCAACTGAGCTGTCACATCAAGCCTCATGAGACCACTGACTCGGCTTGCAGGCTCCCTGAGAATGGGAGCGGATTCCCTTTGCTCTTAAGCCACTGAAAGCTGTTTTAACTACACGCAGCCAAGGCTTTTGGAACAGAGGGTCCAGAGACAGTGTTGCAGACAGTTTAGTTAGACTTTGACTACTTTATGATTTGCATATGCAAAGAGGTTGTGGATCAAATAGAGGAAACAGAGCAGACAGGCAGGAGGTGAAGCCCAGCCTATCTGAAACAGAGGAATGTCTGGGGATCCAGTACATTGTGATGTGGCCTGTGGTGATCATACCGTCCACTGGGTTTGTGCCCCAATAACCTAACAATGGCGATCTCAATGGGTCAATTTTATACTTCCACACAGATCCGTTATATTGTCAATAAGATAGATAGAGCGAGATGAAGGAATCCCCTGGGAAAGGATCCTTGAGGGAATGCCTTCACTCCTCCTCCATGGAGATCAAGTTAGGAATGGCTCCCTATTCTCAAATGTAACCAAAACTGCAACAATGGTGGCACCTGTCCATCTGCCTGAGGTTTTTCTAGACTGTGGTTTAATTGAATTACAGAACAAGTTTCCTGTGTGTCAAGCTGTATCGTTCATGTGGCCTCAGGAGGCAGGCAGGGCAGGTATTTGAACACAGGGCTCAGTTTTCCTTCTAAAGTCACTAATCCTTCTTAAGAGACTTTATAGATAGAAGCGGAACAGACACTGGACGTGGATAGAGAAGCTTACAACCCTTCTATATATCTGACGTAAGATATATTTAGTGGAAGAACTGTTTCTTTAAACCAATCGTTTCAATGCTCCATCCAAGTCTTAGAGGGACACAGCCCTGCCTGTTCACCCCCTGTGCGACTCCATGTTTTTCATGCATGCCACAAGCACTGTGCCACCACCCTTATACATATATGAGTCATTAGTTGTCACAATGACTGAGAAGAATTACTCACACTTACAGGATAATGACAAGGACACCTGCCACACATGCTTTGGTGTCCTGGGAAGTGACACAAGGAGAAAGTACCCTTCCTGAAATATGTGATGCTCCATTGAAACCCAGTGCCCCAAAGCTTAGAGTCCAACTTGAAAACCACTGTGCTATCCTGCCCTACCAGGTGTGGTATAAAAACTGGAGTCCAAAAATGTCTCATCAGTGCCCTGCCCTGTCCCATCAGACTCAGATTTGAGTAGCCAATGTGAAACTTAAGTTGGTTTGTAAAGAAAAGCCATTAAGACAGCTAACCTGTCCATTGTGAATCTGATATTCCTGAACTGCTCAGGGGCACTCAGGAGGACACAGAATCATTTTGAGGGCCTACAGACCTGGAGTGCTGTGAAGATAAACCATTAGCATAGAACATTCTAGATGTCCAGGGGCATCTGGAGCATAGTAAAGGAAGAGTCAGACAGGCCCCACTGAAAACACCGTTCCCCTCCAATGCCCCCATGACTATGGGAGGGTGATGTAATTCTTCCATATCTCAGCTTCCCTTTTGGTAAGATAGAAAAGTACTAATGAGGCATCAAGGTGGCCTCACAGGGTGCTTGTTGAGATCCTTGGTGATACAAGGAGGGTGCTTAGCAAGCTGCCTGGCACTTAGCATTGCTCAACATTAACAACAAGTTAAGTGATGTCTTCGGTCAGAGGACTCTGAATTCAGGGGGTTTGTGCAATCCAGTTTTCAACATCCTCCCCTCCTTTTCCCAGAAAATCCTGGCTCCCAGGGCATTTTTTCCCTTATATGAGGTGAGAGCCTTGTTTGGAACATGTCCCCTCCACACAGCCAAAACAGGCTCCTCCACAGCCGTGACCCTGTGTGCACATACTGCTGTGGAGCCTGCCCTGCCTGGCCCCACCCATCCCTCCCTCCCCTTAGCCTCCGGTCTGGAAGAGAGGGGTCATCGAGCACACTAATTAAATCTGCAGATGATAACAAACAGGGCGGCGCTGCAAACAGGACCAGAGAGGATGGGGGCAAATAAATGAGAAGGGACCTGGGGAGTTTAGAAAATATGGGACAGGAAATAACAAAATGAGATTCCATGCGGAAGAGTGCAAGTGACTCCAACTGCAGGGAATATGCAGAAACACAGACAGTGGAAGGGGAAGAAAGCTGGGGAAAGGCTGAGACGATGAGGGTCTGGTGTCTGGTAGGAAACAGGTGGCAAATGAGAGACTAGGAGCCAGGGCTGAGCAAGACGTGGAGGCTGAGGAGCAGGGAGGTAGGAACATACACAGGATGTCCTGTCTGTGGCTGAGCTCTGCCGGGACCCATCCAAGAGGACCATTCAGAGCTCTCCAAGGCTTGGTCCCAAAGGTTTCTCCCAGCCTCCAGCTCCAGGCAAGAAGTCTTTCTGAACGCTTGGAGTGGATGCTGCCGCCTGTTCACTGTAGTAACACTCATCCGCGACCAGGGTCACTGCCGATGGGAGCGTCTGTCTGCCCAGGTCTCGCTTTCTTCTCTCCAGCCCCAAGAACAAAGACTTAGCTCTGCCCCTCACAGCATCCCCCTTTGCATCCAACCTGGCACTAATTCCAAGGTAAGCTTTAAATAAAAATAAAGGTTGAGGGCTGGAGAGGCAGCCTAGCAGTTAGGAGTGCCTGCTGCTCTCACAGGGGACCCAGGTTCAGTCCCTAGCACCGACATCAGGTGGCTCACAAGTGACTGTAAGTCCAGTTCCAAGGGATCTGATGCCCTCTTCTGACCTCCACAGGCACCTGCACACAGTGGTGCAAATAAATGCATGCACAATACATACACAAATAAAAAAATAAATCAAAATATTTTTATAATTAAAAAAATAGAGCTTGACATAATCTGAACTAACGTAACAGGGAGTTCTCTCAAACCTCTCATGGACCAAAAGGCTATCTGAGGCCATTCTGCCTTTATCTCCAGATATGCGCGCGCAGTATTCCTGAATTAGCATATCCCTAAATCAGCACATGTTGTCTATTTACACAACCAAGAGGCCACTTAAGGCCCAAGGACAAATAGCAGGGGGGAACTGTTAGGGAACTGATAGGATGTGTGATATGCTTTGTGGCAGTGAACCGCTGAGCACCGAGTGGCCTCTCAGAGACTGCAGTTGTTTCCCCGAGGCACCTGACCTTATTCAGCAGAAAACATTACCATCATAATCAGATAATCAAAATAGGGAATAGTCAGAAATATAGGGTTGCCTGATGTTCAGAGGATTTACACAAGGCTCACTGGCCTTGAGGGTGGAGAACGTAGCAGCTGTCTTGGGCCACTGTTGATCCAGCTCCTGTGAAAAAGTTGGACTCCCTTTGCAGACACTAGAATACCATAGTTCGCAGCAATGTAGATTAAGAGTTAAATTAAGAAGAAGAAAAAAAAACCCTGAGACTATTTTGGTACTGTGGATAGGAGACTGACCAATCTCCTTGACAGAGTTCAAGTTCAAGGATGAAGGACTCTGTTACCCAAAGTCCCAGGGAAGTGGGTGGAAGTCCCTCCCACCCAAAGACCCCCAAAAGCCTCAGCGGCTCAGCCTGAGAAAGAGGGCTCGCAGCCATTACACTAAACACATAAAACATGAGCTCCGGCCTCCAGAGGGGACCCAGGCCGAGTCTTCTTTACCCGGGGGTCATTTTGCTATTCTCATCTTCCGAAAGTTAACAAGATCAAAGATGGAACCTGAGATCAGGCAGCTTCCCAGCTTAGGGAGAAGTATGGCAGCTTTTCAGTTACCCCATACCACTATGCACTGGTTACTCAAAGGAAGGTGGCGACATGCTGTGCCACAGTACCACAGGTCAGACAGAGCACAAAGGAGCCCCGACTACAGAGATGCTTTTATTTGATAGTTTATTTACTATGACAATAGGCTGGTAGGTAACAGTAAACCTGTTGATTTTACAGAATAAGTACATTAAGTCTGTTCTAGTTTCATTTCTGTGGCTTTCCTAAAGGATCAAACAAAATAATGACTCCTTAAAGAACCGGGTCCATTCCATGCTCATCGCTAAGTCCCCAGCACCCAAGAACTTCTCAGGGTCTAGAGCAAGGCAGACATGCTGAGCGGATCACTGAGATAAGTGGAACCAATGGAGAGTTCCAGAAACAGCCCCAGGCCTCTGACATGTATGGCCAGGGGAGGCTCACGGTGGCCCCGAGGAACTCCAGCTTGTCCTACCCAGAGTCCTTCAAATGTCTTCCACACCCAGGCTCAAGAAGCCAGATAAGGGGAAGTGAAAGAGAAAGAGGAAAGCGTTCATAGGCCCCAGCAGGGGTAGACTGATTACTTTCACTTGAAAGTGCCTAAAGGTCTGTACTGTAGTGTGTTTATGCACTGTAGTATGTTTATCCTGTATGAAATGGCTAATATCTGCTTATAAATGAGGAGAAAAAAATGTGTGTCTTTCTGAGTCTTGGTTACTACACTCAAGATGATCTTTTTTAATTCTACCCATTTACCTTCAAATTTCATGACTTCCTTGCTTTTTAATGGCTGAGTAGTACTCCATTGTGTAAATGTTTCTTTATCCATTCTTTGGTTGAGGGACATCTAGGTTGCTTCCAGATTCTGACTATTATAAATAAAATGGCTATGAACATAGTTGAGCTGTATGGTGGAGCGTCTTTCAGGTATATGCCTAGGAGTGGTATAGCTGAGTCTTGAGGTAGAGCTATTCCCAATTTTCCGAGAAAGTGCCAGATTGATTACCAAAAGCAATTTGTTGTACAAGTTTGCACTGCCACTAGCAATGGAGGAGTGTTCCCCTTTCTCTACATCCTTGCCAGCATGTGCTGCCACTTGAGTTTTTTGTTTTAGCCATTCTGATGGGTGTAAAATGGAATCTCAGAGTCATTTTGATTTGCATTTCCCTGATAACTAAGGATGGTGAGCATTTTTTTTAAGTGCTTCTCAGCCATTTGAGATTCGTCTGTTGAGAATTCTCTCTTTAGCTCTGTACCCTGCTTTTAATTGGGTTATTTTGTTTGTTGGTGTTTAACATTTTGAGTTCTTAACATACTTTGGCCCTTGACACTATTAACCATACTCTGCTATGCTTGCCTAGTTTTCCTCTGAGAGGCTCTACCCAGCAGTGGTTTGCAACAAGTGCTGAGACTCATGGCCAAACATTGGACAAAGCATAGGGAGTCTAGTGGAAAAGTGGGAGGAAATGTAAAAGGACCTGGAGGTGACAAGAGTTTCAAAGAACCAACTGATCAGGGCCCAGAGGAGCCTGTGGAGTCTGAAGCACCAACTGAGGACCATGCATGGACTGGACCTAGGTCCTCTACATAGATGTAGCTGATGGGCAGCTCAGCTTCATGTGTGTCCACTAGTAAAGGGAACAGGGGCTGTCTCTGACATGGATTCTGTTGCCTGCTTTTTTGATCACTTCTCCCTGGTGGGACTGCCTTGCCAGGCCAGAGGTGTAGAGGATGTTCTCAGTCCTAATTCGACTTGATGAGCTGTGTGGGTGGGTAAAAGGGGGCTCCCCTTTTCTGAAGAATAGGAAAGGGGGAGAGAGAGGGTGGGACTGGGAGGAAAGGAGGGAGGGGGCTACAACCAGGATGTAAGGTGAATAAATTAATTAATTAATAATAAAGAAAATGCCTAAGGATCTTTCTCTCCCTCTTCACTGCCCCCCCCCCCACCTCGTGTTCCCAGATTCCCAAAGTGTGGTTTCATGTTATGGTCTAACGTTGAGCCAACTAAGCCACTGGCTCAGGGCAACTTTGAGGCTGCTTTGTAAATGACAAAGGAATGTGAGATCCTCTGAGAAAATACTGTCTTCTTTGCATCATATGCCCCTGCAATCCGTGTCTTTCCCTTGCTGAGGGATTTGGGCTGAAGCCCACCCAGCATACTGGAGACACCAAGGGGAGAGGCTGCTCAAAGCTTTAGGAGCACAGGAGGAGTGTGTCCTGCCGATCAGGGCTGGCCTTCGTGGGAGAGGCCTCTCTGGCTGCTCTTCCAGCCTTTCCATCAACACCTCAGGATAAATGAGGTGTTTCTGTCAATCACTGAAGAGGCACGGCATTCCAGCTGTATCCTCCTGAGCTAATGGGGCTTCTTGGGAGACATTCAACACAGAGAGAAGCTCTTTGTCCAGGGGCAGTGAGATGGTTTGAAGGAAAGGGTCTGCAGGTGGTCATAAGCCTCGTGTGAGGAACTGCAGAGATGGTCCAGGGTTCCATGACAGCCTTATAGCACTCTAGTGAGGCCTCCTAGACCTAAGGGAATCAGCCAGTACTAGAGACTAGTAAAATCACCGAACCCCATGCAATCAAGAAGAATGGTAGAATACTATATCTCTCACCTTTTACTTGCAAAACTACGGGTAGAGGCTCCAGGGCTCAGTGCTTTCACACCTGTATGGAGTTCCTAGTATAAACAAGGAGGAAGCCTCAAGGTGACAGAGAGAGAGAGAGAGAGAGAGAGAGAGAGAGAGAGAGAGGGGATCCCTTCAAGAAGCTTACAGATTGAATAACCAGGTGTGGTAGTGCACACCTTTAATCCCAGCACCCAGAAGCAAAGGTGGAAGAGGAGGAGGAGGAGAAAAGGAGATGAAGAAGAGGAAGAAGAAGAAGAAGAAGAAGAAGAAGAAGAAGAAGAAGAAGAAGAAGAAAGCAGAAGCTGCTTACCCACGTAAGAATCTAGAGGGGGAAAAAAGACTAGGCTGCCGAAAATGTTTAAGTGGTTCTGACACCGGTGTTCTTTCTATACAGAACCAGGCCATAGGTCAACGTGCAAGGTTTCACCCTAGGTGACTTTTGCATGCAAGTACCTGGTGAATGTGTATTTTCATCTTTTTTCCTCTGGCTAAATGACAACAGTACTTGGGCTTGACCTGTCCTGTTCACTCGCTGGCTGGGCTTAGATCAGTTCTCTTGCCTTCCCTTCACTCCTTCCACTTATGCATGAAGGGTCTCCTTAGCAGAACTCCAAGGTTCTGCGCTTCTTTCACACATTGTACTCAGCCGTCTCTCTTCTGATTTGGCTTTAAATCTATACAATCTCTTTTATCATTGCTCCCAGCCTCTGCTTGGCCCTGGCCTTGATCTTATCCTTCCCAGCATTCCGGGCATCCGGGAAGCTGTGGACATTCCCCTAGCTTTCTCCAAGGCCCTTATGTCTCATTCCCATTTGCCACATGTGACTGTCAACCCTAATTATCAACTGGACTGGATTTAGAATCGCCATAGACACACTTCTGGGTGTACCAGTGAGGATGTTTCCAGAAAGATTTAACAGAGCAAGGAAACCCCATCCTGAAGGTGGGTGGCATTACCCAACAGACCGGGGTGCTAGACTCGGTGAAAAGCACAAGGGCCCCAGCACCAGCATTCATCTCTCTTGGCCTCCTGACTGCTTACGCAGTGCGAGCAGCTGCAGCATCCTCCCTCTACCACGCCTCCCTGCCATGGCGGCCTGTACCTTCAAACAGTCAGCCGAAATCATCATCCCTTCCTCCCTTGCATTATATTTTTAGGTATTTTGTCATCGTTCATAGACCATGCTTTTTGAAGCCCTCTACCCCAGTCTAAACGTCACATTCGTCTTACGGAGTCCCATTTCCCCAGACAGCTCCATTCTCCCCTGTGTTCCAAGTGTAAGAAAGTCCGTAAGGATTTCCTCTTTTCCTTTGGAACTTCCACCCACTGAACCATCACTGAGGGTGGCAGTCTTTAGCCAACCCTTCTAGAAAGCACAGAGAGTGACTATTTCCCTCTTTGCAGGCCAAGGTTTTCTTAAGGACTACTCTGTGCTGGCACTGAATCACAGAAGTGTCCCCCAAACAGTAGACATGTGAGTGGTGGCTGAATCCCGATGCAATTCTCACTTCTGAAGACAGGTGGCGCAGAGCTGGGAGGTGGCTCTGTGGATAGGAGCAGTTGCTGAGGCAAGCACAAAAACCTGAGGTCAGACACCAAGCACCTGTGTAAACCTATAGGCACAGCCATGGCCATGAGCATGTGTAACTGCAGTGCTGAGGGTGGGGGACCTGCAGAGGCATGTAGATGCCAGGGGGCTTGCTGGCTGCGCAGCCTGTGCAAACGTGATGAGCTCCAGGTTAAGTGACTGGCCCTCTCTGAGGAAGTGAGGCAAACAGTAATAAAGAAAGACACAGGGCATCTTCCTCTGACCTCGGAGTGTGCACTCATGAGTGCATGCACGATATATGAAAACAACACTACGGTACTCTCTCTCCCACTCCCACATCCCTCTCTTTCACACACAGCTGGTTGGCTAGATTCATTCTGCAGGGCATCATTTTCCACACCTTACCTGAGAGTCAGTCTTACTGATGGGCATCTCCCACTGACCTTCCTCATGTCACTGTGACTATGAACAACGCCTGTCTGCTACACTGGAATACGAGGTTCTTGAGCACTGGCTCTGGCTCTGTGTATTCTAACACCTGAGTCCCCTTGTCTATTGCTGACCCACATACAATATGTATCCAACAAACGTTTGTCCTGTTAATATCTGACGTGATAGTACATGTTTTCCATACCATCATGTAAGGAGATGACTGTCAGAACAGATGAAGAAGCATCAAGAAGCCAACCAGCACTGACCGTGCGGGGTGGACCAGGGATGAAACGCAGCCTATACCCCATGTGTTCGTACCTGCCAGAGCATGCTGGAAAAGCAACTGCCCCGCTGGCCTCAACATGGCTCTTGGAGGGAACTCTGTCTGCTACATCAAAGGGCGCATGGCCTGATCAAAAGTTTGGACCAGACATTCCACCTCCTGGATCCATGCCTCCATTCCCTCCCACTCAAACAACCCAGACTGATAGAGCCCCTGGGACTGGGATCAGCCTGAGGGGCAGACATCTGTGGGAGCTTTAATCCGAACCCACAGTTGATACCTAATATCTACCACTGAGGCGCCCATTCTGCTGTGCAGTCCAAAAGCACATGCAAGCATCAAGCCCCTCCCTTCTCCTGATGTGCCTGACATTAGGTGCAACGAGAAGCTGGGGTTAGCACAGAAACCCTTGCAGGCAGCAGCATCACAAGACGACAATCCAAAGCTGATGTGACCTACTCTGTATCTAGAACAACAGAGAAGAACCCCACTCTACAAAGCAAGTTCATGACAGCCAAGGCTACACAGAGAAGCCCTGCATCAAGAGAGAGAGAGAGAGAGAGAGAGAGAGAGAGAGAGAGAGAATGGATGTTGGAATTAGAAGGCAGCAATGGGGAAAGCGAGGTGTCTAGAGATACCAGAAATAGGACTGACAGAGTTTGAGGGATGAGAGCATAGAGAAATCTAAGGGAGCTTCCAGGTTTTAATATAAACAAGGAGAGTGATTGTGACGGTGAACACAGAGACCAGGGGTAACAAAATGGTGTAGGGATGACAAGAACGCAGCATTAGAAATGTTTGTGGCCATACAGCCATCTCCAGCAGATAAAGTAGATATGATCCTGGAGGCAGAGTTAAGTGAGCACACAGCTAAGCACAGGCTGGGTGCGTTAACGGGAGTCGTCAGGTGTAAGTGGATAGTAACATAAGCCACAGACATGCATGAAATCCCTCAAAAATCTTGTAGAAGAAAAAGAGTAAAAAGTGAGATGTCAACAGTGTAGGGAATGGGACTGACATGGTTTGAGCGGTAAAAAGATGAAGATAGTTAGGGAGTTTCCAGATTTTAAAGTAGACAAGCACAATGGCTAGGGCAACAAAGGCAGAGAGCAGGGATGACAAAAAGAGATGAATGATTAAAGACAGAACTAAACTCTTGCTATTTTAGAGGAAGATAAGTGAGAAGAAGCACATGAAGGATGGAGAGAGAGAGACAGAGAGACAGAGAGAGACAGAGCTAGAGACAGACAAAGACAAAGACAGAGAGAGAGGAAATTTGGGGAAAATCTGGTCAGCTCTTAAAGTCCAGAGGAAGAGAAAATAACAAGGAAGACTGAGCAAGTGGTCACCATGTCAGATAAACCAATGACTGAAATACTTGTGTATTTCAGAAGTAGACCTACTAAAAGAAATTAAATAATTAATAGTGCAAGGAAGATTACCATAGCTCCTAGACTTTAATTGGCTCTTGGTAATGGTGGATGGATAGATGGATGGATGGATGGATGGATGGATGGATGGATGAATGGATGGATGGACAAACAAATGGATAAAAATACTTCCACACTGACTACCTCCAACCAAGCCCACTGTCTATACTCTGGATTGAATTTTTGGTGGATCTATCCAGAGACAGAGACAGACCAAGGTAACACAGAGTGTCCTGTCCAGACTCCACTGTATACTATTTCTCACAGATCTTCAGAAACAATGAAATGTACAGCCCACCAAAAAAAAAAAAAAGGAAAAGAAAAAAAATCTTAGTAACTTCCCTACCCAAAAGAGTCTTCCAAAGGTCAGCCCATCTACCCCAACTTCTGACAGAGTGTCATTAGCAGTTTTCGACGCACACCATCTAATCTAGAGAAACCCACGTGTGTGTTCACCCCGGTGAGCCTTCTTAAAGGAAGGGAAGAGTGCATGTGTCTACCCTACCACTTCTTGCTTTCTGGCAAGAGAAGTGGAAAAAGCCGTCGTCATCGACATAGCTGCTGCCCCTGGAGCCAACAGCACAGCCCCAGGCCAAGTCTCTGGGAAATGCATCAGATCAAACTCAGTGATCAATAATAAAATCAACAGCAGTCTCAAAGCCAAGAAGGGCCAATCCAGTCATTCCTCGCGGGCTACACGACAGTCCCTGACGTTACTAGGCTCCATTGCTTCCCTAGATACGCCACAGTATCACAGAAGTCAAACTTTGTTTTTAACCAAGGACAGGTCAGGGTTAGAGGAGTAATGGTAACAGCCACAGAGGTTTCATGGGCCCCTAAAATCCTTCCTCCTTCTGTCTCTAATGAGGAAAAAGAATCAAAACCCCTCGTGAGGGTTAACCAATCAAACGGGGAAACGTAACAGCTGGGAAAAGGTTCCCTTGTTAAGCACTGAGCCTGGAACACTTTTCCATCTCATCGGCCCTGGCTGGAGACTGAAGCTATAGAAACACTCTCACATGGTCAATAATGCTCATCTTGGGCAGATGGAAACATCCTGCCTGGACTAGAGCTGACTTAACCCTTCCTGGCAAAGTGCGGAGGGCAGGAGAAGGCAGGAGGCGAGAATGCAATATGTAAACAAGTACTGAAGGAGAAACGGAAGGCTCGGAAGGCTCGTGGCTCGGAGAACAAGGAAGAGCCTTTTCTTCAAGGATTTTTAAGAATAAGGTAGGGAGCCGGGCGTGGTGGCGCACGCCTTTAATCCCAGCACTCGCACTCGGGAGGCAGAGACGGGCAGATCGCTGTGAGCTCGAGGCCAGCCTGGTCTACAAAGTGAGTCCAGGACAGCCAAGGCTAACACAGAGAGACCCTGTCTCAAAAAAACAAAAAACAAAAACAAAAAAAAAAAGAATAAGGTAGGGGAAAAAAAAAACCAACCAACCAAAACAATTAGACTGAGGTTTTGGGTCTTTCTGACTTCTATCAAAGTTAGTCCCTGCAGTCCAAGACCTCTTCTGTGACCTGAAGAAGAAACACAAAAGCCTCTCTTTCCACACCAGCCCCATCTGGGTACCAGGAACACCAGGAGGCAGAGGCCAGGCTTCAACTCCATGCTGCAAATGGGAAGCCTAAGTGGGGAGAGGTTTTCCTGCCGCCAGACCCACTTCCTCACACTAGGGATGGGACGCTTCTACTCTGCTCTTCCCTCTATCTTCTGAGCCTTGGACCTTGATGGTTACCCTATGAAGGCTGGATCTGCACTTCACGGAGGCATAGAGGAGCAACAGTGCCAGCTACAGGTCCTAACCCACTGGCTGGACAGAGGACATTCACAGCTTGGTCAAACATCAGACAGACTAGTAGTGGCTGCGGAGCTCAAATCATATGATGTGTCTTCTTTCTCAAAGCTTAGAAAAGAAGATCAAAGGCGGGTGATCGTTAACTGGGTGGTCCGAGACAGCAGGAGGAGGCGGGGTCGGGGGAGCAAAAGGATGCAAAAAAGGACACAGTGGATCACCCACATCCCCAAACAAGGCTGGCTTTGTTTTCCTGACTCAAAGTCCGCGCCAGTGAAAGCAGAGAAACCTTGATCAAAATGCAGCCAAAAGGCAGAGGCTAGACCTCTAGAGTTCACAGAGCCACCCAATCAAGAGAGAAAACACTGGGCAGGAGGAGACAGATGGTGAGGAGGGTACAAGGAGAGACAAGAGACTAAAGTTGCCCTGTGGACACAGGTGACTGCATGTTGGACTCCGCACCAGCCCCTTGTCACTGTGGAATATTAACTCCCTACCACGTACCCTGTTGGAAGTCTCTAATGCCACTACATACACATTTTGTCATCTAGAATTTCATTAGCAGCTCCAGTTTCTTTTTCAGTTAGTCCCTCCTAGGATGCTGAAGGCAGATCAATTAAATATCTGGTGTTGGGGGGGGGGGGTGCAGAGCTCACATCCCACTGCATTGAAACTAAGATTCACAGAGGTAGAAGACCCTTGCTGCCTACGGGGGGGGGGTGGGGAAAGAGAGGCGGGGGCAGGGCAGGAACACCTGCTCTGCTCCAGAAGCACACCTGGAGATGCTGTGACCTCTGCATTTACTCCCGCATTACCCACCACTTTGTATAAATTATGGGGATTCACTCGCTGTCTGTTTAGTCCGAATCCTGAATATTCTCTTACTTGGGCATTTACAGCCTCACTTATGGAGACATTTGCATGAGGGTGTGACACCTGCTCAGCTGTCCAGGCTGTTAGATGTTCTTCAGGCTTAGAGAGCAGGTCCCATGCTGAGAGTGTGGAAGGAACACGAGGCAGAGAACCCAGGTACTCAGGGCCCTGTTTCTCCCCCTGGCGGGGACCAGGGCTTAGCACAGTTTAGATCAGTATCCCTTCAAGGCATCTGTCTTAAAGGGTTGGCCCCCAGAAAGGCACTGCTGAAAGGGGCTGTGGACGATGAGAGCATAGGGCTTAGTGAGCAGCTTCAGGGTCCTTGAGGGAACACCTTCACGGGCACCTGTGGCTTTAGTCTCTTTTTCTCTTTGTTCTCTGGTGAGTGACATAAGTGGTTTGCACTGCCACAAATGTCTGCCCCACTGTGCTGTTTGCCACGAGCCCAAAGCTAAGGAAAGAGAAGGGAGGTGATCAATAGATCCTGGGCTGAAACCACCAAACTCTGAATCAAAATAAATCTATTCTCATTATAAGCCAAGCACCTTAGGTATTCAATTATAGTACCAAAAACCTGACGTGGCCAAGCATATTGTTCTTCTAGGTCTTGGATTCTTTGCTGAGATCCTGGACCAGGTATGGTGGCTGCTGCCTATAATCTCAGCATTTGGGAAGCTGAGGCAGGAGGGTTGCTGCAAGCTGGAGTCCAGCCAAGGTTATACAGTAAATTCGAGGCAAGCCAGGGTTAAATAGTAAAACACCATCTCAAAAAAAAAAAAAGTCAAACACAAAATAAAATAAAGATAAGGAGCTTGGATGAGATGACCAGTCTCATCCATTACTTCAACTCTGACATGTGTAAACAGTATTTTATTTCTGATTGAGCCTTATGATGCCTGACAACGACTGACTGAGCACCATGTGGCAAGTGTTTTCTCCAGGCCTGTCCCATACCATGCAGAATTCTAGCACCTGCCTTACTGCCAGGTATTAAAAATCCTCGTTTTGCAAATAAGCCAACACACAGGAAAAAAAGATGTGATGCTGTGGCGTGTGTTAAGTTGGGGCTCCATCGCTGGTACCATGAGGAGACAAGAAATAAATGAAGGAGGGAAAGAGGATGAGAGACGGAAACAAACAGAAGGGTCATAGAAAAGAAAGAACCCGAAGCATAGCAAAGTTTAAACTGCGTTAAGGTGACATGGGTGGTGAAGAGCACGTACAAGAACCAATGGACCATCCAGCTGTAAACTCAACTTCACACCGTGTTGCACGGCACCTAACAGTAAATAAAGGGAAGGGCGCTTCGAGTCTTGTCTCTCAGCAGTCAAGTCTCAACACAATACCACTAACAATCAACACAGGGTGGTAGGGAGGGAGGGGAGTGCACTGCCATGAAGACCCTGCAAAATTCATGAGAGGAGAGGGTGAAATTACACAGAGTGCAGGGCGGCTCAGTTTCAAAGGTGTTATCCTCACCCAGGTACCTGACATGCAGGCTGCTGTGAAGGCCAAGCACAGGCCTGAGCCTGCCCTTTGCCCCCTTTCCCTACCACTGTTTCCTGCCATTTCCATTGTAAACAGCCCCTGATGAAGAGTGATAGCCTGGCCACAAGGAAGTCTTAAGGCAACATCAGACCACTAACGTCCAGACAGCCATACTTCCTCTCCTTTTTTTTTTATTAAAGATTTTTGTTTATTTATTATGTAGGTATACAGTGTTCTGCCTACATGTACACCTGCACGCCAGAAGACGGCACCAGATCTCATTATAGATGGCTGAGAGCCACCATGTGGTTGCTGGGAATTGAACTCAGGACCTTTGGAAGAGCAGCCAGTGCTCTTAACCGCTGAGCCATCTCTCGAGCCCTCCTCTCCTCTTTTTTAAATAATCTTTTTCATACAATATATTCTGATCATTGTTTCCCCTCCCTCACCTCCTCCCAGGTTTTACCCACCTCCCTACCCATCCAACTCCAAGCCTTCTATGCCCCCCTCCCTAGAAAACAAACAGGCAAAAAAAAAAAGGGAATAGAACAATGCAAAGAGACAAAGAAGAAACACACAAGGAAAACCAAAAGAAGCATGTGTACACTCAGAAATACACACCCACATGTATATATAAAAACCATAAAAAACAGAAAGCAGACTAGATAAGCAAAGACAAAGCAACAAATGCCCAAACAAAGCATTGTGAGACAAAACATCCCCCCAAAATACCGATCAGTTGGCTTTGTCTTGACCATCTATCGCTGGGCATGGAGCCTCTCTTGAGTGTAGTCTGGCTATCCAGTGAGCAGTGTCGCTCCTTCAGAGAAAACTAATTTTTCCTTTGTGAGATGTTATCAGTTGGAGATGGCTTCTGGGCTAGAGATTGGGGGTGGAGTGGGGTTCTTGGAAGGCTACGCTTCCAACATCTTTCAGAGGCGATAAGCCTACCATGGTAACTCGGACACGAGGAAACCAAGGAATGGAGTGCCCAGGCAAAGGTGCCGAGCCCATACTGTGCAAAGGTCTGTACAGAATACAGTGGAAGGAAACCATGGCTGTGAGGTCCTTTTCTCCAACATATGCCCCAGGGCAGCATGCTGGGCCTTCAGATGGTTCCAGATCATGTCAACAGAAAACAGACCACACAAACGTGAAAGAAAGCCAGCAGACAGATCTAGAAGCCCATTCTCCCCACAGCACAGTGAGGAAGAATCAACACGGTCCCCCGGGGAAGGCTTGCTACTAAGAGTGCCCAGGGGACCCTAAGGCACACATGTGACTTCCCATTTGCTAGCCATCAGATGTGCTCAGCAATCTGCTCCCGATTTGCTGCAGTCTGATCCTACCAGGAAGGACCACATTCTTGCGTTACTATTTCATCTCCCTCTGGTCCAGCCTGTTCTGGCCTTGTGTCAGATTAATATTCCTATTCCATGGACGCCAGACAAATTTTCCTTCAGCGCTATTGATCTCTCCCGTTGCCCCCAGCTGCCTGGAAGCTTACAAAGCCAGTGGCAGCCACCACCCCTTTCCCACCCTGGGGTCCGGAAGTGTAAACACTCAGGGTGGCCTGACTCATGCAGAAAGTTATTAGGAAGGAGTGAAGCTTTACAAGGTGTCAGAGATTTCACTAGCTCACAGGACCAGAGCCGGTGTCCAAAATTTGCAGTAGGAGAGCAATGGACTTTCCGCCATAGTAATGACATGGCCCGGGCTATGTATGATGTTCCCAGCTTCCTAACTGATGGCCAAGGCTGGGCAAAGGGCAGTGTCTGTAAGAATTCAAATGGATGATGATAGTAGCTAATATTTAGTGAGCAACCTACTGTATGTTAGACATCGTACTAGAGATTTATAATGCGTTTAATTCTCAGTGAACACAACACAGATGAAAACAAGGGAACATAACAAAGGTTTGGTGACTTTCCCAGAGTGTCACTCTAACTCAAGAGTCTAAGCCTTTAAACACTGAGCAGCACATGCCACCATGCCCTGAGTTGTACAGAAGGCTCCTTAGCATCATGCCATCTTTGTGACCCATGATGGGGACAATTTTGTGGACTGAACATGGCTACCATTAAGACCACAAAGGTAGCGTATTCATGCTTCCAACTGAACCGCATCACCTGACCACATCCTTACCTACTCAAGAAGTAGAACATTAGCCTACCCAGGCTAGCCTCATCCAAAGCCAACGGCCACCCTTGCTCTTGGAGAGCGGGTGATGAGAAAGCTGCTTCAGAGAGTTGGAAGGGAGTCAAGCAGGGGCTGACAGTCTTCAGTGCCTGCCTTGTTGGAAGAGAGGCCCTGGACAGTCTCTCTTGGACCCTGCCCAGCATGCAGATCTAAGCCACCCTGGCCTTCCCAACCAAGTTTAGAAGTGCAGCGTTATCACAACAGGCAAAATGTGAAGGCAATGCAAGCGTCCGCAACGGATGAGTAGATAAACAAAATGTGGTACAGACATGCTGTGGTCTGATGCAGCCTCAAAAATGAAGGGAATCCTGCCACATGTGGCAACATGAGTCCACCTGGAGGGCATTATGCTAAGTGAAGCAACCAGTCACAGAAAGATAAACACTGGGTGATCTGCTTCCATGACATCAAACTCACAGAAGCAAAGGATATGGGCGTGGCTACCAGCAGTTGAGGGGTAGGGACACAGGAAGTGGGTCTACATGTAAGGCTTCAGTTTTGTTGCATGAGAAAGATTTCGTGGTCCACTGTACATCATATGGCCATAGTGAACACAGCATCACACACCAGCATGTAAAAACAGTGGATCTCATGTTACGTGACCCCACACAAAGGAGGAGGTGTCCCATATGTCTACACCACTGATTTCCTGTGTGTTCCCAGTCACCCAGTCATACACATTAAAGGGTTCCTTTTCTCTGTAAACCAGTTATAGTCCAAATAAAGTTGTTTCTCAAAAAAGAAAATTCCAGCAGGAAAGAGAGCTGATTAAGGAAAGAAACAGGGCCAGCTCAGGGCAGGAGGTTGGGGGAGGGGGGGGAGACAGTAGGACAGCGGATGGAGAAGAGTACAATGCCATATATATGTATGAAATGCCATAATGAAAACCATCACTTTGTGTGCATATTAAAAATAAATTGAAAATAAAATGTGGACACATGGTGCAATATAAATGATCTTTGATGACATTGTGCTAAGTGAAATAAAAATACAGAACTGAGCTCTGCCCACTTTGTCTTCTCCACAACCGTCGCTCACTGCCAAAGGGACGGTACAATGACAGCTTCCTGTGTCCTCCTGCACACTAGACAGAAGATGATGACTCTGACTGGTCTGGTGACATGGAAGAGTGAGCCTGGCCAGGTAAAAGTGGCCATCAAACATGCCCTTAGTGTAGGCGACCACCACAATGATTGTGATGTTGTCTCCAGCAACGAGACTGAGATTGGAGAGGCCCTAAAGGAGAATGTGGGACCAGGCAAGGCAGTGCCTCAAGAGGAGCTGTTTGTGACATGCCAGCTGTGGGATTCTAAGCACCACCCTGAGGATGCAGAGGCTGACCTCTGGAAGCTACACCAGCTAATGTCCAGTTGGAGTATCTGGACCTGTATCTGATGTACTGGCCTTAAGCCTTTAAGCTGGGAGACAATCCCTTTCCCACGAATGCCAATGGAACTGTCCAATGTGACTCCACCCACTATAAGGAGACCTGGAAGGCTCTGGAGCTCTGGTGGCAAAGGGGCTGGTGAGAGCCATAGGTTTGCCCAACTTCAGAAGTCAGCAGGTTGATGCTGTCCTCAGTGTGGCCTCTGTGTGCCATCCATCCCTGGCTCAGAATGAACTCTTAGCCCACTGTGAAGCACGAGGCTTGGAGGTGACTGCTCGCAGCCTCTTGGATTTCTCTGATCACACTTGGCACCATCCTGATGAGCCAGTGGTCTTGGCACTAGCTGAAAAACATGGCCAAGCTCCAGCGGAAATCTTGCTCAGATGGCAGGTTCAGTGGGAAGGAATCTGCATCCCTAAAAGCATCACTCCTTCACTCATCCTTCAGAACGCTCAGGTTTTCGATTTCACCTTTAGCCCTGAGGAAATGAAGTAATTAGATGCTCTGAACAAAAATTGGTGATATATCGTGCCCATGGTTACGGTGGATGGGAAGAGGTCCCCAGGAATGCTGGGTATCCTCTGTGTCCCCTTAAGGACCCAGATTTGAGGCCATAGTTTCTCAGCTTCCCTTTCAGCTCTCCTGCTAAGTATTGCCTGCTACATCTGAGAAAGAAAGACTCAATAAAGCCATGAAGTGTTATAAAAAAGGGGAAAGGGGGTATTCTGTGAGGTCTCTAGGCAAGGGAAATGTATGACAACAGAAATACAATGGTTCCCAGGGAAGGAAAGGGTTAGTACTGAAAAGAGACAGAGTTCCAGAAGAAAAAGTGGTACCCCACAGCAGTGGGGACATACGCATTGCCACGCAACTGGACATTTCAAATGGCTGGAGTGGTAACTGAATGTTGTGCGTATTTGACCACACATTTAGCTTTTATGGCATAACATTTATATTTATCGAGACAGGGCCTTGCTATGTTGCCCATTGGTGCTGAGGATGCAGGCCTGTGCCACCAACCTGGCTTAGCCATGGTTGCAAGAGATGTTTTTAATAAACACTGTGTGTCTCAGATATAACAACAGGTAAAACCTATGCTTTCATCTTTTAAAAAAAAATAAGCAGAAAGTCAGAAATTAAACACACACACACACACACATACACACTTATTAGATGGGCCTGAAACACCAATAAAATGGGATGACAGATTTGCTGTTAACACAGATGAGTAAAAGGTAAATCTTCCAGGGTTGAATTATTTAAACATGTAAACCTGCCTGACCTGGTTGCACCTTCAGTAAAAATGTATGATTAGAGATGAATCACAAAGAAGCCTGAGACTCACCTGAGGAGCCATAGCTTCTTCCATAGAGAGCCGGTCCCCAGAGCTGCCCCCTTTCCTGACCCCAAGGGTCTAGGCAACCACAGAAATCATGAGAAGTCAGATTCGTACACCTAGAAAGCAGATCGCTGAACCTACGAAAAGTCCAGTGAATAACTTTTGACATCACCTGAAAAGGGTTTTTTTTTTGGAGGGCCAGAACACTACCCCAAAATCATGTTAACATCACCATCCTCTGAACATGTGTCATAGGCAAAGCCATAGTGTCTGATGCAGGAAGCTGTGTTGTACGTGTTCAGAAGGTCCAGCAGTTCAGTGATATAAGCAATAACTTTACAGAAAGAGACGTTCTCAAACATGGTCATGGGATGCAGTACCCAGGAGAGAAGTCGAGATGGCAGACAAGACTGGAACTCAAACTGTAAGTCAACAATTAACCCAGAAATGATAACTGGGTTCCCAGGTAGAGGGTGCACTAACCCTTAAAAGTCACAGTGACAGAGAAGTAAACACTGTCTCAGAGCAAGTTATTAATTTTTCTTGTGTTTGCCCCCTCCCTCCCTCTCCCCCCCCCTCATTACATCCCACTGTTTCCCCTCTCCCCCAGATCTGCTTTTTCCCTGTTTCCCTTTTTTAAAAAAAGGACTCCAAGATGGTGGTGTCTGAGTAACAGGCGCTCAGAGACTGCAAAGAAGAGTGGCTATAATGCTGACTCCCAAATGCCAGTGTCTGTTTTACTGACCCCAGGAGGGACCCTGGGTGCTAAGGATGCATGGTACCAGCCTCCCCAAGGATGGCCTCCAGTCCCAAGGCACAGTACTAGCCCCAGTTCTACCCATCTTCCTGAGAGATACGATAGAGAAGACCATACAGGGTCTCACATCAAGATGGTAGCGCCCAGAGTGCACGGTGTCTGGGTAGCAGGAGCTCAGTGAGCACAGATTGGGAAAAGAGCTTCACCAACCTTACATCCAACAAAGGGCTAATACTCAAAATATATAAAGGACTCAAAAATAAACACCAATAATCCAAATAATCCAATTTAAAAATGGGATACAGAGCTAAACAGAGAATTCTCAACCAAGGAATCTCAAATGGCCAAGAAACAATTAAAGAAATGCTCCTGCACTCAGGAAGCAGAGGCAGGATTGCTGTGAGTTTGTGAGTTCGAGGTCAGCCTGGTCTACAAGTAAGTCCAGGATAACCAAGGCTACACAGAGAAACCCTGTCTCGAAAAACAACAGCAGCAGCAGCAAAAAAAAAAAAAAAAAAAAAAAAAATGTTCAGTGTCCTCAGTCATCAGGGAAATGCAAATCAAAAAGAATCTAAGAGTTCATCTTACACCCATCAGAATGGCTAAGATCAAAAACTCAACTGACCACTCATGCTGGCCAGGATATGGAAAAGGGGGAACACTCTTTTATTGCTGGTGAGAATGCAAATGTGCACAACCACTTTGGAAATCAATCTGGTGCTTGCTCAGAAGATTGGGAATAGCTCCACCTCCTGGACATATACCCAAAAGACACCCCACCATACAAGGACATTTGCTCAAATACGTTCATAGAATCTTTATTCATAATAGCCAAAAACTGGAAACAACCCAGATGCCCCTCAACAGAAGAATGGATAAAGAAAATGTGGTATATTTACACAATGGAATGATACTCATCTGTTAAAAACAAGTAAGTTATGAAATTTGCCAGCAAATGGATAGAACTAAAAAAGATCATCCTGAGTGAGGTAACCTAGACCCAGAAAGACACATGTGGGATGTACTCACATATAAGTGGATATTAGCCATAAAGTACAGGATAACCACGTGACAATCCACAGACCCAAAGAAGCTAAGTAACAAGTAGGGCCCAAGGGAGGATGCTTGAATCTCACTCCGAAGGGGAAATGGAATACACAGATGAGTGGATTAAGAGAAGGAGCAGGGTAGGAGAGGGGGAGGGGGTGGGGGTGGGGGACAGAGGGTTTGCTGAGAGAAGAAAAACCATGAGCAGAGGCACCTCTGAGACAAGCTAAGACCTATGACAGGGTAGGCTCGTAGGAGGATATGGGGTGACTGTAGCTGAGACCCCTAGTAACAGGGGTCATGGAGACTGAAGAGGACACCCTCTAACCAGACAGGACTCCTAGTGGAGGGAGGTGGACTACCAACCCACCCACATAAACTTTGACCCAAAAATCACCCTGCCTACAAGGGGCGCAAGGATAAAGATAGAGCAGAGCTGGAGGGAATTTCCAATCAATGACAGGCCCAACCTGAGACCCACACCATGAGAGAGAGTCAATCCCTGACACTATTAACAATATTTTTCTATGCTTGGAGACAGAAGCCTAGCATAGCATAGCTGTCCTCTGAGGGGCTCTGCCCAGCAACTGATAGAAACAGAGGCTGAGATGCACAGACAAACATTGGGCAGAGTGCAGGGAGCCGTGTGCAAGAGTCGGGGTGAGGATGAGAAGAGTCAACTAAACTGGGCCCAGGGTTGCTTGTGGAGACTGAAGCACCAAGCAAGGACTGCAGAGATTAGACCTAGGTCCCCTACATATATGTAGCCAATAGGCAGCTTGGTCTTCATGTGGGTCCCCTAGTAAGGGGAGCAGGGGCTGTCTATGACATGGACTGTGTTGCCTGCTTCTTGATCACTTTCCCTGGCAAGGCTGCCTTGCCCGGCAACAGTGGAAGAGGATGAGCTCAGTCCCAAGGAGACTTGATGTGCTGGGGGGGGTGGGGGGGAGCTCTTTTTGGAGGAGTAGGGGAGGAGGATAGGGAAAAGGAGGGAGGAAGGGACTGGGAAGAGAGGAGGGATAGGGCTATGGTTGGGATGCAAAGTGAATAAATAAATCAAATTTTAAAAAGAGCAGGGCCTCCCAGGGAATTCAACGTGGCATAACAAGTTACAATAAGACTAAGCACAAACCTTCATATCAAGGATGGACAAGGCAACCCTGTAGGAGGAAAAGAGTCTCAAGAGCAGGCAAAAGTGTCAGAGACAACACACACATACACACACACACACACACACACACACACACACACACACACACACACCATGTGCTACCACTGTCAGAAGTCCCATAAGAGCACCAAGCTACACAACTGTAAGTATATGCCGAAGACCTAGACCGGGCCCATACAGGGTCCCTGTTTGTCGCTTTATCTCTGTGAGCACCTATGAGTCCCTGTTAGTTGATTCTATGGGCCATGTCCTCATGGGGTCCTCAGGCCCTTTGGCTCCTATAATACTTCCTCTCCCTCTTCTGTGGGGTTCCCCTGGCTCTGCCTAGTGTTTGGCTGTGGGTCTCTGTATCTGCTCCCATCAGTTGCTGGATGAGGCTCCTCTGATAACAATTTCTTTGTAGTTTGGTTTGGTGAAGCATCCAGTTGAGGCTCTTTACCTCCTCCTGGTGGTTGGGAGGACTCATGACCGTTATACAAATAGTCACAGGCCCTTAAGGCTAAAAATTCAGAAAGCAAAGACAATAAATCAGGTTTTGTGTCTATGGACAAGCAAAGGCAGATGCATATGTGGAAAAAAAGGACTCACCAGGGCTTGTGGCCCCTGAGGTTTTAAATTCCACATTCTTTTTTTCTTTTCTACCCAGACTCATATCTTGGGAGTAGCAGTCATACCCAGAAGTGATAATTCCCATCAGCTTTAAGTCCTTGGCAGCATGGAAAATTTCCCCTAGGGGCCTAGTGAGGCGATGGCAAGGCCTCTTGTGGCCACAGATCGCTCCGCTACTGTGGCTGTGGCTGTGAGATGCCAACAGTCCAGGCAGTTCATCCCACTGTGTCCGCCTTCTGCATTTGCATCCTTATCAAGGCGAGCAGAGCAACAGGGCTCCTCTTTTGCTTTTGCTTATTATTCAAATTGAATCCTAAGGAGACTTTCAAAGTACTTGGCAGATGACAACTGCCTCCGTGTGCTGCAGTGAACGAGATGAGTCAGTATATCAGGAAGAAAAAAAAAGACTATTGTAAAGAATGAAAGATTAGAAGCACATCAGAAACCACAGGGCGAACAGCAGCACAGCTGAAAAGTATAGAGAAATACAACGGCGACCCAGAAAGAAGCAAGCAGTGTAGGCTCTGTTTTTTAACAATTAAACTTTATTTTACAACCAAATTAGCTTACACAAGAGGGAAAAAAGGTTAAAGGGACGAAAGAGTGAACCTTCCGGTATCCGTTCCATGGGACGGGTCCCTAGGTGTCTCTGGCCTGTGTGCTGGTCCAGCCTGTTCGCTGATCCACGTGTGCTCAAGCCCAGTCTGAACCTGCTGCTGCTCTCTCCTCTCTGCCTTGCCTGTCTCCTTCTCCCATTGAGGGTCAATTAGAAAAACAATAGTCCAGGTGGAGTCCCCAGGTCTGCCTCCTGAATTCCAGGCCCAGGATGGCTCCACCCAGTTTATCTCAAGGTATCCATGGTGTGTCCAAGAGTAAAGCCCGCCAGGACTGCTTTCACCTGTGACAAAGCTTTCAGTCTTTCCCACAAAGCAGCACAAGGCTCTACCATCACTCCCTGGTTGGGGAGGGGAACCAAACTCATCTAAAAGGCAAAGTAGCGGGGCCTGGTGAGGAAAGACTGGAACTCTCACCCAGAGGGAAAGCCCCCAGTTGTCACAGGCTCAAATCCAGCTAAAGGCTTTGATGCGACAGTGACGCCATTTTGGAACAGTCGGCAACAGAGAGAGAAGGTCAACCAACACTGCTTCATTCTAAGACTCAGAAGACCGGGACCAGACACTATCTTGAGAGAGAAGGCACTGTTCAAGTCTAAGCTAACCGAGAAGCCTGAGAGAGAAAAAAAAAATCACAAGTCATGCATCCAGGTCAACTTCCAATGCAATGGAAGGAAATAGCAGTGGGGCGCAGTGTGGAGAGGGAGGGGCCAAAGGTGGATGCACTAAGAGGCTGAGGTAGAAGAAAGTTTGGTTGGGTTAGTGAAGGGTGCAGTCCAACCATCTCTGAGGATAACACTGGGATCCAATAGACCTGAGTCTGAGGGCAGGGATGGCAAACCCTCAGGAGGAACTTATCTGCCATGAGGTTTCCAGCCAGTGAGACTAGGAACCCTGGAGTTCCAGCAGAGCCTTTGACGTCTGCAGCAGATGTGTTCAGCGCTACATGGATATGAAAGCAGACACTCGTCCACCCGTGCAGACCAAAGGGCTGTGTTTGCTCTTCCCATCTACAAAACACCTGGGAAAGACTGCTTGGCTAGAACACTGGGCATCCCAGGCTGTACAAACTGTTAAGTCCCAGAGATGTGAAGAACCTGCCCAGCCCACAGGATACAAAGTCAGATACCACCAGCAGAATCTTCTGGTACATAAGAAGGAGAAGTTTCTGGGAAAACAGCATCTCTGAAGGATGCTTCACTCATGACCCATCCAGGTTGAGCAGCAGCCTAGCCGGTAAGCAAGACAAGAGACTGCATTATCAGAGAGATGTACCCTGACCCAACAGACTCCATTCTCACAAGAACCAGCTAGAAGGCAAGCTAATCCGCCATCTGTTTCATGCTCCCTGCCTTCTTCTTTTTAGTGGACTTTTAGTAGTAGTTTGACTTTTTTATTCAAACGTTAGTATTTTATACCTCTTTTTAATTTAGGCATTTTGAGCCATCACAGTTTTACATTTATTTCATTTTTCTCTCCTTTTGTAACATTATTCCACATTTCCTTTTTCTTTCTCTTATTTGACCTTGTTTTGCATTTTCTTGTTTTTTGTGTGGTGGTGGGGGGGTGGTTAAGACAGGGTTTCTCTGTGTAGCCCTGACTGTCCTGGAACTCACTCTGTAGACCAGGCTGGCCTCAAACTCAGAGATCAACCTGCCTCTGCCTCCCAAGTGCTGGGATTAAAGGCGTGTGCCAATGATGCCCAGAAATATTTTAAGTTTTACTCTAAATACATTTTACCTCTATAGCATGATCTAAGTAGTTTTGTTGTTTCCTGTTTCCTGGTCTTTGTTGGTGCATTAGTTAACTCAAATTGATTGCCCATACTTTTCCACATTTTCTTCAGGTTGGGGTTGTTGCTCTTGCAGCAATATAGTTCTTCTGTCCTTGAGAACAGTGAGGATGGACTCCTCAAGAATATCTTGCTTAGGGGGTGCCTGGAGAGATGGCTCTGAGGTAAGAGCGCTAACTGCTCTTCCAGAGGTCCTGAGTTCAATTCCCAGCAACCACAAGGTGGCTCACAACCATCTATAATGGGATCTAATGCCCTCCTCTGGCCTGCAGGTGTACATGCAGGCAGAGCACTGTGTACATAATAATAAATAAATAGATCTTTTAAAAAAATATCTTGCTTAGTAGCCAGGCGTGGTTGTGCACACCTTTAGCCCAGCACTCAGGAGGCAGAGGCAGGCAGATCTTCCTGAGTTCAAGGCCTACCTATTCTACAAAGCAAGTTCCAGGACAGCCAGGCCTACACAGAGAAACCATGTCCCGGGAGGTAAAAAGAAGAATATTTTTCTCAGTAAAACTAGCAGGTACCCAGATCACAACACGGAAGAGGGAAATGTGCCAAGTCAAGGCAGCACAGGGCCTCGAGAGACCATGACTCCTCAACTACTAAATCTAGATGTTGAGGTGGTTGAAATGCTATGCAGAGAATTCAAAGTCCATAAAAATGATAAATGACTTCAAGAAGAGACAAACAAGAAGATAAATGAAGTAAAGAAATCAATCCAGAGTATGGATGAGAACTACAGCCATGTTTTTTTTTTTTTAAAAAGTAGTAGCTCAGATGAGAAATGTGGAAAGGAAAATTATATTTTTGGAGGAAAAAAACCAAAGAATAAATTTTATAAGTGAATAAACCTAATTTTAAAATAGTAGAAAGCATCGCTATTTGATCAAGTGAAAGAAAGACTCAGAGATGAAAGACGTGGTGGAGGAAATAGCACACTCAAATATAAGAGTGAAAATAAAAAAATAAATAATATAAATAAAGACAAGTCACACTTAGGCTATGGCTCAGTTAGTGAAGTGCTTGTCTAGCACATGGGAAAGCCCGGCTTTAAGCCTATGCAGAAGACTGGGTACAGTGACCCTATTTGCAACCCCGGCACTTAGGAAGACAAAGTAGGCAGATCAGGACCTGTTGGCCATTCTCAGCTATGAACTGAAGATCAGCTCAGAAATATAAGACTCTGCCTCAAAAACATTTTTAATTGAAAACCACATCATCTAAGAACCAGGATTTTAAAAAGTAATAGAATAAAAACTAAACCACAGAAAATTGATTCAATAAAATGATAGGAAAGAAAGAAAGAAAGAAAAAAAAAAAAGAAAAGAAAAGAAAAGAAAGCCCAAGTCTTGGAGGCTGGAACGGTAGTCAAACACAAGAGGCATATAAGACCCCCCAAATAGACGTGGCTAGAGAAGAGCCTCTATATAAAACATCAGACTCAAATGCTGAAAGTAAAGATGCAGAGACCAGAGAGGACCAGAACAAAATAAAGTCTAAGGACATGACAGGACATGATTCTCATAAAACTCACTGCAGCTACGATTTCCTGCAAAGATCAAGCCAGTCAGCATTCCAACACTGAGGGCACAGGGGCTCACAAGCCTACGCCTATCTGATGAGCTTTCAACATGGATTACTTCTGAGGTAGGGACAGACAGTTTTCTTGAAGGGTTACGACTCCAGGTAGGTCAACCACATTCCAAGGGAAGGCCATATCTAAAATCAGTACACGCAAAGAAATAATAATGATCAAAGCAAAAAATGATGAGACAAACACTAAAATAAACAACAAAGACTATGGAACAGAGAGTTGGTTTTTTTTAAGTAAGCAAGATTGACAGACAAAATTCAAATTAATAAAGTGAACTATAAAAAGAGGGGCATTATAAGAGATACTAATAAAAACTACAGGATCACACAAGAATAATTTGAAAACCCATACTCCAAAGAGCTGCAAAGTCTAGAGAAAAAATGACTAAATATCGAGATGTGTGTGACTCAACAAAATTGAACCTAAAGAATGCCAAAATATAGTATATCAAGTACATCAATAAGGAAAGAGACTAATGGAGTAATGGGTGACATCTAAGACCACTTAGTGTGACCAGATGTGTCAAAAGCTAATGTCAATGTTCCTGAAACTATTTTATAAAATGGACGTGAAGGAATGGCTGAAAGTTCACTATACAAAGCCATTATGTCTTTGTTATTGAAGCCAGATAAAGATACGACCAAAAACGAGGTCTCCTGACAGATATCTTTAACAAACAGGCACAAAAATTTCACAACAAATTCAATAACTAAATTCAATAAATCATTTAAGAGATCATGCACTGTGTTGGATGCACGATTTAATTACTACTTCCTTTCCGAGGATGAAGGAATGGTACAACACATTCAAATCAATAAGAATCACACCATCATTGTCAATAAATGCAGAAAGGGCCTTTGGCAAGGCTCAATATCCCTTCATTGTAAAAGCCCTGAAGAAACTAGGAATAAAATAAATATAACCTCAGTGTAGTAAATGTTATATACAACAAATGTTTATCTAATATTGTACTGAGAGGAAGCAGAAAGTATTCCCTCTAAAATTAGTAACTAGGTAAAAGTATTCATTTTACCCATTTTTATTCACACAGTGCTTGAAGACTGAGCCACAGCAATAAGGGAAGAGAAATAATAAAAGATATAAATAATGAAGGAGAAGTCACATTACCCCTATTTCATCTATGGCCATACTACGCTGAAGGCATCCACTCTTGTCACATTATCCCTCTTTGCAGATGACACGGTCCTATACCTAAGAAATCCTAAAGATTATATCAGAAAATTCTTAGATCTTATTAGTAGTTCAACAATGTAGCAAAATACAATATAAATGTTGGAAAAATCCATACTATTTCTATATGCCAATAACTAACTTTCTAAGAAGGAAATCAGAGGAAAATCCATTCACAATACCTTTACACACACACACACACACACACACACACACACACACACACACACACACACAGCCTAGAAATAAGCCTAACCAAGGAATAGAGGGAGGGGTGGGCTTTTCCTATGAATCTTCAAAACAATGAAGGACCATACTGAAGACACCAGGGACACCAGAAGACAGAAGCACCTTCACACCCATAGGCTAGCAGAATCAACACTGTGAAAATGGCACATCACTGAAAGCAAGGCTCAGACTCAGTGCAATCTCAATCAAAAAGCCTATGGTGAAATACTTCACAGAGATGAAAACATACAATTTTGAAATTCATATGCAAGCACAAAAGACTCTGAATAACCCAAGGAATCATAAGCCAACAGAGCAATGCTGGATGATGAATCACGCTATCTAATTTCAAATTATACCACAGGGTCATAATAACAAAAACAGTATGGCATTGGCACAAAGCCAACAAGCAGGCCAACAGAATGGTGTGGAAGTCCCAGAAATAAAACCATACAACGACAGCCATCTGGAGTTTACAAAGAAGACAAAACACAGCATAGGAAAAAAAAAAAAAAAGAACCTCTTCAGCAAATGATGCTTGAGGAAACTGGATTGATGTGGAATTCATCCCTCTCGCTCTGTGTAAGAATCAATTTGAGTTTATCAAACACTTCTAGCCTAAGAAATTGAGCCTGCCAGGGGAAACACTTCAACACAAAGGGAAGGATTTTTCAGAAAGGACTCCAGTAGCTCAGAACATAATAGCTCGAAGTGACAAACAGGATTGTATGGGATTTCAAAGCTTTTGCACATCAAAGGAAACATTTGGCAGGGTGAATAGGCAGCCTACAGAACTGGAGAAAAACCTTTGCCAAGTGTATGTCTGACGGGGCGGTTAATATCTAGAATCTATAAGAACTCAAACAGTTAAAACACCAAAGGAAAATCACTCTGCCAATAAATAATCAAATGAATTGGACGGACAGTTCTCAAGAAAAGAAATGTACAAGTCATGAATAAACACACACACACACACACACACACACACACACACACACAAAGTTCAACATCTTCATCAGCCAGGGAAAGGCAATTTAAACTATTTGAAGATTCCAACTCACCTCTGGCAGAATAGATCTCACCAGAAGGCAGAGGGCTGCAAGTGCTGGTGCAGAGGTGAGGCAGAGGGAGTCCGCACTAACTGATGGAAGGAATGCAAACATGTACAGCCACGACAGAATTCCGCGACTATGCAAGGTCCTCCCAAAAGCCAACAGCCAGACCACCATATGACCTGTGCCACTTCTGAATATGTAGCCAAGTACATGTCAGCCGGCACACCACAGTGATGCTTCTATTTCATGTTTGTTGCTGTGATCACAAATAGCCAACATAGGGAACCAGCCTAGAAGACCGGCAACAGATGCTTGGAGGAAAAAGCTATGGCCTAGGGACACAGCAACAGTTTTTTTTTCTTTAATTCAGTCATAAAGAGGAATGCAATTATGTCATCTACAAAGAAATTGGTGGAATTAAAGAGAATTGGGGCAGATGCCCTGTGTTTTCTCTCCTATGTAGAATCTAGAAAGAAAAACAAAAACATAGGACAAGAAAGTAGAAAAGGAGCTAAGAGGCGGAGAGGAGGGTGTCTACAGGAAAAGGGAGGGAGACAAGAGGGAATAGTGCTGGGAGACAGCACTGCATGCTTTCTCTCATTTCCATACTCTAGATTTAAGTGTCCATTGTCATAAAAGCATTAGGGGTATATTAAGTGCAGTGAAGGAAACCATCCACAGGAGTAGGGGAGCATATAATGGGAGTAAATGTGAGAAAAATACAATGACGGATGTCAAATTCAAAACCCGGAACAAGTCTCTCTTAGTACTTGTGGCTCCCCCAGCACATCCACCCCCCTGCCCCTCCCCCGCCCCTCCTAGGGTCTGGGCTTCCGCTCCCCAAGCCTCTGATCCCTATATAAGGCAGCCATTTCTCTGGACCCTTCCAGATGCCTCTCACTATCTTCTCTCTCATAGCTACAGTAAACCTTCTCCTCGACCATACCGTGGCCCTCATTTTTCATTCAATCAACATGTATGCAAAATGTCATAATGAAACCTATTATTTTGCCAGCTAACTTTAAGATAAGAATTAAGATTGAGGTTAAGATGAGTTTGCTCTTATTATTATGATCATAACCTGGGACTACACACTCAAGAGTTATCAGATATCCCATTGTGCTCTTTTTAAATATTATTTTTAAGCTAGGCGCAGTGGCATACATCTGCTTTCCCAGCACTCAGGGAGACAGAGGCAGATGGATCTCTGTGAGCTTGAGGCCATCCTTGTCTACAAAGCAAATCCAGGACAGCCTAAAACTATATATATATATATATATATATATATATATATATATATATATATATATATATATATATCACAAAACATTCGGCACATGTACGGTACTGCCAAAACACTAAAAAGGGGGATAGTGAAGAAAAGAAAGACTCCTCGGGCTAAGTAGAAGACCATTTACACGAGGAAGAAGGACCGCTGTTCTGAAGGATTGCTGGGCAGCATTCTCCACCAAAGGGAGCTGCAGCAACAGGACAGAGCACGGGGGTAAAGGATGACCACAGAGATGGGAAGATCAGGGAAAACAGAAGCCACCGTGGCTCCTCTTTTCGCTCCTTTGAAGTACATGTAATGACAGTTGACAGAAAACACTACATGAGCCTTTGTTTTCAGCTTATGTCAGTACAGTGCGTGAGACAGCTACAGGAAGAGTCATGGCAGAGGAGCTGGTGAGAGGGCCAGTGTCTATGCCGTTCACAGTGGCTGCGTATCTATCCTAACGAGACTATGGAAAGTATGTCTTTGGGGATGCCTACGGCACCCACTCATAACACCACACTCTGGGATGTGTGTTGGCAGGCAGGGGACAGAGGACGTTCCTAATTAAGTCCCCATTGCGATCCTGAACTCTGGGTTAGGAGTTGATGGGCCACAGAGTGTGGAATAGAGTCCTGGCTCCAATTCACCTGTGACACTGTTTCCATCTTTAAGAGACACCGTGGGTAATTTGGGCCCAGACAGGGTGGGAAGTGATTCTGACACAGCATGGAAGGTTATGGGGTCTGAGCAATGATTGGGGAGATGGGCCTGCCCCTCAAGTTCAAGTTGACAGGCAGCTCTTGGTACCCCATCCCTTCCTCTGGGCTGGTAAGCAAGACTAACTACAGAGTAGACAATTGCACCCTGAGGTCATTCGCATTGCTAAGGGGTCTCATGAGGGGTCCTTAAAGGGGACAAATGACAAGCTTATTGCTGTGACTTGAATGACAACCCTGACACTAAATGCTGAGACACTAAGCCAACAAGACATTTTGGGAAATTCTATTATATGTTGTAAGTTTCTTTTAGGAAAACTAGTGATATAGACAGTTGAGTCAGATGTACCCAAACCTAAGAATTAAGATTTGGCACACACCATTAATCCAAGCACTTGAGAGGGAGAAGCGGCCAGATCTCTGGGTTCCAGTCTATCCCAGGATACATTGAGACCCTGTCTCCAAAGAACAATTGTCTAAATAATAATAAAAAATATGCAAATTAAAAAAATCACTGTTTGATTTTGGTCATTCTTTTAAAAATAAAGAAAAATAGAGGTGGTAATAAAGAGTGAGCTGCTTCCAGCATCAGAGTCCCTGAAGCCATGGATCTGGGCCCCCCGCCCCCCAAACCAGGGAGATGAAGAAGGCAAACCCAGGCTAGAGATGGAGGCTTGGTTTCCAGAAACTGGACTCATAATTTAACAGACATTGTTACTTCGCAACAGTTCTGTTCAAGCACGTCTGGCCTGGACTCGGGTGAGCCACAGATGTTTGTCCCTTTTTCTGCCTCTTCCCTGGGGATGTGGACAGCCCTTAGAGAGAAGTAGCTTTGTTTCCGGGAGGAGCTTTGCAGGCCAGGATGCAGACCTCCCTGGAATCCCAGACAAGTGTGCTTGAAGCCATGCAGCCTCTTGGCTTGGCGAGGAACTTGCCATCCACGGGACAGTTAATCTCTCTTCCTTTTCACAGAACTCAGTCCGTGCATTCACATGGTCTGGTCTGGGATGGATCTACGGATGGGTTGTGTACACTTTCCCAGACCATGGAGGCAGAACAATGCAAGTGTGTGTGTGTGTGTGTCTGTGTGTGTGTGTGTGTGTGTCTGTGTGTCTGTGTGTGTGTGTGTGTGTCTCTGTGTGTGTGTGTGTGTGTGTGTGTGTGTGTGTGTGTGTTTGTCTGTTTTGGGCTGCAGCTGTGTGTTTCCCCAGGTGAATTTTAAAACCAGTCCAAATTCATGAACCTCTTCTGAAAAGCCCTTCCCACCAGCAACGTGCATCCTGCTGAGGAGCCTCCGTAGGTAAGAAGGAGGAACTGGAAAGGACAGAGGCTGCAGGTGCTCTGCCACGAAGCCAGCCCCGCCGCCCCCGCCGCCTCCGCCACCTGAGTTCTGGCATCTGGTCCTCTGAGCTCACAGACCTGAAGTTCGCTTAGCAGGCTGGACCACTAAACCCAATGTTGCTTCCTAACTCTGGCTCGGAGTAAACATTAAAAAAAAAAAAAATAGAAGCAAGGAGAACCAGAACCCTGCATCAGGGCTGTTTGGCTGGGCATGTGTTACCAAGCCCCTTTGTCATCATTTGACAAACCTTACTTAGCACCTCAGGAGACAGAAGCGCATTCGTGAACCTGAGTACATTGCTGAACATCCACGGCCTCCGTCTGTGAAGTGAGATGTGGTTTAAGGACTCTCAAAGTTCCCTTCCAACTCTTACTTTCTGAGTCATTGGGATTTACAGTGAAATAAAATGAGGAGGGAGGGGGGGAATCTAAAATACGTTCTCACTTTTAATGAAAATAAGAGAGGTTGTCAACCCACTCTGCATGTGACTTGTGATCCCTGGCATCCTAGAAGAGGCCAGCACATTCCCTTCCCAGCCACAGATCTGGAAAGGAAGTAGCCAACACAGCGTGGCCCCGCCCCCTCTCTGGCACTGGTTCACTTCATCTGCTGAGTATTTCATTAGAACTGGTGATGGTGCTGAGGAGAAGCCAAGGCCAAGGGTGCAGGAAGGAGTCTCCTTGTTCTCACTCAGGAGAGCCAGGAAACAGCAAACAGCTGGGACAGGTCTCCGTGTAGGTCGCTCCCCTGCTGGGAGCATTGGATGGCTTTCTGTGCTCATCAGTTCAGACATGTTCCTGGGAGGACCCTGACTTTCGAGGGGTTGGGCCTCTCAGCAGGGTCACTGGCTGTCCCCATCCTGGCCCCACAAGGTGTCCCGGGAAGCCACATTTCCACGGCTGCATCTGGGCCTGTGGAAGGGACCTAGAGATGTCGGCAAACCCAGGCAGGAAGTAATGTTGAGCGGATTCAACCTGGAAAGATGTGGCCATTGCATCAGGGGATAAATAATCAGAAACACAAATACTCAAATGGGAGGGGGACGCCTGGAGCGGGGTACAACCAGCCGGCATTTGGACAGGAGCTTGCAATGTGATCCAGTAACAGGGATTTGTAAACTGCATGCAAAGAGGTGATACCCCAACAAGAACCAGGAAGGAACAGGGGTGGGGCCCGGCAGCTGCTCCTGGGCTCCTGGGAGGCTAGGATGGAGACTAAGCCAAGATGGCAGAAGAGAGGCCGAGTCAGACTGCAGAGAGCAGAGGCCACAGGCAGCTGTCTGGAAGCCTGGCACAAGGTCAGGAGGCAAGGTGTGGCCAAAATGACCCTGAGACTTGTCATGAACTTCAGCTGTGACTTTGGAACTCCAGCAGCTGACCTGTCTGTCAATGCCGGTAGATGGAAGAACCAAAGAAAGAACAGAAGATGCTCAAGTTCAAGTACAAGGTCAGTCATGTGACCTGTCCCAAGTCAGAAGCAGAGCTGGGACAAGGGCTCTGATCTACAGACAAAGAGTCTCCCTCCTCCCCAGGTCCATAATCCCCCATTGCTCCACTGTCTGAAACTTGGGAGCCTCAAAATAAATCTCTGGAGACAAATCTTCACGTACATTAAACCCAGTGGGGCTAATCAACTGCATGCCATCTGACGGATGCCTCTGCCATCATATGGTTGCTCTAGAGGGATTTAGGTCAGACCTTAAGAAGAACTTCCCTCTTGAGTTTTGAGATATTGCATGACTAAGCAAAAGAGACAATGTGGATAGATGCTTCTTCTTCAAAAGGTTTGTTAGCTAAACTGTACGTAGCATAAAAAGGAGGCATTCTCTCAACAGAGGAGGTTAGAGGAGTGTCCTGCTTCAAACAAAAAAAATGAAACTTCAAAGCCAAGGTTTAAATGGCAAATGAATTAGCTTGAGTGTTCACTAAAAGAAAAGAAAGCAGTCAGTGTAACATTCATTCAGTTAAATCTTAAAAATAGGTATTCCATGTGGCAAGCCAGGCTTCTAGATCAAACTAGAGCACCAAGATGGAGGATTTCTCTAGAAGCCCAGGGATGCATAGGCAATAGAGACATCTTCCTGGGGATCATCTTGTGAGACCTTTCATGATAAAGAAACAGACCTGGGATCCTAAACCTGGGACAGTTTTAGGAACGGGAGGGAGGGGGCAGCTGTCACGTGTGTCCTCTAAAGAATGGAGAAGGCATCGGAGCCACTGCCTGACTCACAACACCAAAGCAGAAGAAACGCAGCCAGGCTCTGGTTAAGACTAGACTTATACGAGTCATCACAGCTGTTAAGAACAATACAAGCACCTGGGAAAACTTCAGATCTAATATTCAGGAGCAGGAAGAGCAGCCAGGGGTTTCCAGGACCCCCCCACCCCCCGCCGTGGGGTCCGTTAATGAACATCATCTCACCACACATCTCCTCGTCCAAGATGAAGCCCCTCATTCTGCGATGTGGCAGCTTCTTCAGAATCGCTCAACTAGATAGATTACTGCAGAAAACCCATGGCGTGTGGGACACCATACAACATGCCCAAACAAACACTGCTCACTGACTGCGCTGAGTCCTCCACCGGAACCTTCTCCTGCTAGGAATTTCCACCCACCCTGCCATTCCTGGTTCCTCTCATTACAATGGGACAGGGTGTGTGTAGAGAGAAAGGGAGAACAAAGAACAGAAACAGGGACAGGGACAGAGAGAGAATGAGGTCAGGGCAGACACCTTGCAATTACCCATCTGGGTAAAATTGTCTTGCAGATAAGCCACAGTCTGGCAGGGAGGAGAGGGGATGGAATTATGTTGTGCATTTGGGGCCAGAAGATCCTAGCCTATCCATGTAATTCTGCCTGGCTTAGGCTTGGATTAATGACTGAATTAGCTTCCCTTTCCTGAGCATCCTCACAGACAGCGGGCTGGAATTACCCAGAATGCAAGGGGCAGGGAGCAGATTAGGCATCTGCTCTGTGTAATTAGCACCCACGTGGTGGAGGGGACAGGCCAGTGTACACAGTCACCCTTCATGGTGCAGAACAGTCTCCAGCCTACTTTCTTTCACTCAACCCTGACATCCCAAAAGGTGCTCCCTGTGTAACGTGTGCTTCCTCACAGGGCCGGGGGGATAGGGGGCGGCTCTGCATTCAAGAGGTGCTCCATCCCAGACACGACAGAGCTGACACACACTGGGCTCAGAAGTAAGCAGCTTAAGAAGGCCAAGGTAAAAGAAGGAGGGAGCCAGCATGATGTGGTTCCTGTGCCCTGCCCCACCTGCTGGTTCTGCTTTGGTCCTTATGTTTCAGAAGGGTGGCTGCAGTATACCAGGACAATCATGGCCAGTCAGAGCAAACGACTAAACTATGCTTGAAGGAAAAGGAGAGCCACTGAAGAGGAAAGCAGAGCGAGCCTAGAGGAAACGCCTCCTGGCTCCACCTCATCCCTCCTGGTACCCAGGGGCAGAAATAAGCAGGACAGTTAGGAACAATCTCAGCTCAGTCCTGCTCCCATGTCCTGGCATACCATGCTGGCCCCTCTGTGTGGCTGTGCCCTCACAAGCTCTCCAGATGCCATGAGGCTCAAATCCTTCATAGTCCAGGCACTGTTCCCATCTTAGAGTCATTCTAGCTCCCCTTTCCAGAAGCCCTGAATGCCTGTCACTCCTGCCTTCTGACTCAAGACCCATCCCCTACTCTCAGAGGTAGTCTGATGCAGAATCTGGCCATAAGCATAGCCCCTAGGTAGCTTAAAGTACATATAGGAACCCAGCTATCCCCAGCCTACCACCTCCCAACTACAATGGGTAAGAAGGGAGACTCTCTGCAGAGCGAGGAAGCCGGGAATGGAACCTCTGTTCTCCACTCCTGGGCCCTTCTAAACAACCTGGGAGCCAGGACCATCCTTTCCATTCTACAGAGGGATGGTGCAGAAGGGTACTGCAGCCACCAAGCTCAGGCTCCCCACGGTCTCCTGCTCACCTCCCATCAGACAGCTGCATTTCTTCAGAAGATGGAGAGAGGGGCTGGAGAGAAGGCTCAACGATTAAGAACTCTGATCCTTCTCCCAGGTTTGGTTCCCAGTGCAAACATGGCTGCTCAAAAACACCTATAACTCTAATCCCAATGCAGCTGGTGCCCTCTTCTGGTCTCTGCGGGCACTGCATGTGCACGCTACACAGCCACACCTGCAGGCACAACACCCTGTTCACACAAAATAAAAATAAAGGTTAAAAATTATTTCTAAAAAATGAAGATTGAAAAGAAGCTCAATTTGACTCACAGGGTCAGAAACAAAGTAAGAGTTAAAAGTACAAATGTGAATAAAGTGGGTATACTGGCTAATTTTAGGTCAACTTGACATCAGCTAGAGCTATTTTGAAAGAAACACCTCAACTAACAAAATACCTCCACTGGATTGGTCTGAGCACAGGTTTATGGTGCATTTTCTTAATTGAGAATTGATGGGGGAGGGTCCAGCTCACAGTAGGTGGTGCCAACCCTGGGTTGGTGGTCCTTGGTTCTATAAGGAAGCAGGCTAAGCCATAAGGAGCAAGCCAGTAAGCAGCACACCTCCGTGGCCTCTGCATCAGTTTCCGCCTCCAGGTTTCTACCCTACTTGAGTTCCTGTCCTTACTTCCTTCAACCATGAACTGAAGTGATAGCAAAAGCAAAACTCTTTTCTCCCCAAGTTATGGTGATGGTGTGCCATCACACCAATTGAAAGCCTAACTAAGACACTAGGAGAGCCAATTTGGGTCTGTCTTATTATACTTTACAGTTTGTGAAATTTTTCCCCTGGGGAGTTGTCAGTTACAGATCGCAAATAAGAGATAGAGTGAGTGTGGCTAAGAACTTGCACAAAGATGCACACCGGGGAAGCGGGCTCTTCACTCTCTACATCCAGGGTGGCACACTGCTGGGGAAGGGGACAGAAGTCAGCTCCTGATTTTACAATCACTTAACAAGCAGCTCGTGCTCACAGGCTAAGACCCAGCTCATTCTAGACTCATCTTCCCACCACAATGCATCCTGGGAATGGTACATATAGTAACACACACAACACTGTAACCACACATGAGCAGTGTGCACAGAGAACCAGCAGCAGGACCACACAAACTCTAAGGGGTCTAGGCCTACCACCCCAAAACCTTTGGAGATTCCTCTGTTTTGTGCCTGACAGATGAGAGAACACAGCAGCATGTCCATCACACACCTTCCCTCCTGGTTGTCTATTCCCAAAATGATGCAAAAAGCCTGAGGCCCTCCTGAGGCTAGAGAAACACCAGGTCTCCTATAGGCATGAGCTATAGGGTGAGCTAGGTGCAAGATCCCGGGCTGGAGGAGCTCTGAGATCCAGAAACATGACCTCAGGCCCCAATGCCTGCAAATCACTGGGTCCTAAGCGGGTACTCACTGTGGCAGCTAGAACACCATTGACACCTGGTCAAGGCCCCAACTCCATCCCGACAGGGTTCAACAACCACATACACAACAGAATGCAGCAGATGAGACCCCAGCCAAGCTGACAATGCTCCCAGGCTGAAATCACATTCTGTAGATATCGGAATGAACCCAGGGCTCCCTCCAAGCCCAAAGCTACACGGTAAGCCCCCTGACTCTTGTTAGGAGGGTCAACAAACTCTAGTTTCGGCTGAGCTTCTGGACAGGTTAAGACAGAAGTCCGAAGGTGGAGTCTGATTTCTAGTCTGTGATTAGACACCAAGTTGGCCAAAGGTAACTTGGGCAGGAAAGGCTTCATTTGGCCTGCATTTCCCCTATCACAGTCTGTCATTAAGGAAAGTCGGGGCAGGAGCTCAAGACAGGCACCTGGAGGCTACAGGCCATAGAGGGACACTGCTCGCTGGCTTGGTCCCCTTGGCTTGCTCACCTGCCTTTCTCATACAACCCAGGACCACCAGTCCAGAGATGGCACCGCCCACCAGTAAAGGCTAGGCTCACAACCAATGATCTAAGAAAATGCCCGCACAGACTTGCCTCCTGACCAATCTTCTAGAAGCAACTACTCAGTTGAGGGTTGGTCTTACTAGATAACCCTGGCTTGTGCAGAGCTGACACAATACTAACCATTACAGGTCCTGCCAGCTACTCCTGCCTTTACTCCCACCGTAACCATTGTGTCCCCCTCCAACTCATCACTTACAGACCAAAAAAGCCTGGGAATACATGGGGTACACCATGGCTTTCGTTGGTGACAGGCCCACAAACAAAAGCATTGCTTCCTTTGTAGAGAGACCCACCACTCCACACACCCACACAAGAACCAGCCTTCCAAACACAGTGCGTGGATGGATGTTGTAGATTTGGAAATGGTAGGACAGGAAGGAGGCATTGGCTAAACCACTTTCTCCAGTACTTTTTTGGAAACCCCTTTGCAAAACTTTTTAAACTCCTGGATGTTTAAATCCAACATTCGGACTAGGAGTAGCTTTGTAGATAATCCATATTGCGTGCAACAACAAAAAATCCCAGCCCAGATCAAGTTGTGAAATGAAATACAGACGGCCGACTCTGTGATTTTTCTGTGCACATTCTTTCAGTTTTCTGCCCGCCTCTTCTGGAGGAAGAGTGACAGCCCCCAAAAGTTTGACAGAAGATACACAAGACCAAATTGAAACTGAGAAAGTCACTGTGTTCATGCAATTGCTCAGTGACCTGGGAAAGCATTCAGTCTAGAACCTTTTCTGTGGTATTAGGCCCCAGATGGTGGGCTGGGCCAAGCTAGGCAAGCCCTCTCCACTACCCTACATCCCCAGCCCATCAATTATTATTTCAGTGTGGACTACTGCAACACGCAACCTAAGCTATGAAAAACCAGCACTTTCAGAATTATGATTTGGGAAGCCATGCTTAATGCCTAACCTTCTCCTGCCCCATATGAAGTGTCAGCTCCAGGAAGCAGCAGGTAGGAGAGAGAAGGGACCCAGGAGCCATTGTACCAGGCTTCTGCTCTTTCCCTTCCTGGCCTCAGTCAGATGACATCACTGCCCATCTGCCTCCAAAGCACAGTGGCTGCACTAGAGACTGATTCACAAGTCCCCAAACCGTACCCCCAAGACAAGAGTACCTGGGACATTTTTTTATTTTTGGTTGTGAGCCTAGCCTTTTATGGCTGAGCCATCTCTCTACCACTCCACCCCACCCCACCCTCCCGCCAGGACATTTCTAACCCTTCCAGTCCTCTGACAGAAGCAGCAAGTGTCGCCACCTGGCCTCCCTTCACACGGGGCAAGACTTTTGATAGGTATATAGGTTTGGGGGATGGTATTTTAGAGTTTGCCAACCTTTCTGAGACATGGGAACCCAAGACATACTAGCAAAATACATGGATCCCCTTCCTTGTAATGTTTTGAAATGGCCAAAAGGACAGTAGCACCAAAGGTTTTCAAGTATAAATGGGGGCTGGGGATATGGTCAGTAAAATATTTGCTAAATGAGCAAGATGGCCTGAGTTTAGATCCTCAACACCTATGAAAAAGCAGGCTGTGGCAGTTCCTACCCAGAATCCTAACATAGCAGGGGCAGAGGCAGGAGGATCCTTAGAGCTCACTGGCTAACCAGCCTAGCCAACTTGATGAGCCCCAGGTTCTAGTGAGAGGCACTGACCCAAAAGACAAAGGACTGACACCCAAAGCAGGCTTCCACAAGCACACGTATGCACACATACATATGTGCTTGCAAACCTGCACACACAGGAACATGAGTGCCCACACACATATTTTTTAAAGTGTGAGCAAACTTGTGAAATTAATAACGTACTTACTTTTACATTCACACACCTGCCAACACATCAAAAATATGTCACAATTCAAAACATTTACATAGAGATGAATGCAAATGTTTCTGAAGATTTCTACTATGACCGAAATGTGACACAATGGTCATTCCTACTAGTGACAAGATCAGAGAGACACATAAATAACATAGGGGTTTGTCTGTAACTTTACTTGTAGTGAGTGCGCTCTCTCTCTCTCTCTCTCTCTCTCTCTCTCTCTCTCTCTCTCTCTCTCTCTCTCTCTCTCTCTCTCTCTCACACACACACACACACACACACACACACACACACACACACACACTCTTTGGGTTTTGGAGACAGGGTTTCTCTTTGTAGCCCTGGCTGTCCTGGACCTGCTTTGTAGACCAGGCTGGCCTCAAACTCAACAGCGATCCTCCTGCCTCAGCCTCCCGAGCGCTGGGATTAAAGGCGTGCACCACCACCACCCGGAAAGTGCTAACTCTCAGGTCAGTGGTGTGGTTGGTTTCCTGCCACCTGCGATTCTGGATTCTAACCCCAAATTCCACTCACAAAATCCACAAAACAGGAAAACTCCTACTGCTGCCTGGTGGCCCCAGAAATCATCAGGTATAGCAGACCAGGGGTGGCAGGAAGGCTCTCTCTATACAGAAAGGGCAGTAAGACTGAGACGGACACCCCCCAAACCATTCACCCTCTGTCAGTGGAGATTGGCTCATCCTGCTGTGAACAACACCCACTTCAGCTAAGCTCTCTTTGCTGGTTAATCTTAGCTGTTGTTAACTGCATTTAGAGTCACCTAGGAGATCGGTGAGGAGCGTCTGTGGGTGTCTATGATGGGATTCCCAGGGGAGGTTAACTGAGTGGTGAGACACACCCTGACTGTGAGCCACACCATCACTCCAGCCTGGGGGCCCAGATGTAACAAAGGGAAGAAGAAAGAGAAAGCCAGCCATGCTCGTTTCTCTGCTTCTTATCTGCCATGCAAGAATATTCTCCGATGCATGATCGCACCACCAAGATGTTCTTCCCAAGTTCATGAGGCCAAGTAAACACGGAGAGGACCCTCTGAGATCAGGAACCAAGTTAGTCTTCCCTCCTGTAAGTTGTTTATTAGGCCTTCTGTCCAAGTGGCAATAAAAGTAACTGCAGTCTGAGCACGCGCAGCCCACACCAGCATCTTGGCATACTGCAGGTGAACCCTTCCTGAGGAGTTTGATAAGCATGGGTACACAACCCAATTCCAACCGCCTGAACCCCATCATCTGGCACAGGGAAGGTGGCTTAGCTAGGAAGCTTTAAAGCAGGCTTAAGAATTTCCATGTTAAAAAAAGAGAGAGAGAGAGAATTTCCACATGGCTCTCCTGAGACTCTCTCCACATTCCTTAAGCTGAGCTATGGTGTGATTCTCTCATTGAGTCTGTCTTACCTTGAAAGCAGGAACTGAATCTCATTAGCCTCTATGTCACCCAGCCCAGGACCCAGGAACCCTCATCTAGAGGACATTTGTGAAAACTGAGTGTCCAGTCAGAGCAGAAGTCTGTTTCGTGGAACCACATATCCAATCAGGCATCTCCCAGTCACCCAAGTCCCTTCCAAAGGAACAGAGTTGCAACCCGTTAGTCCTTAAAAAGGAGGGCGGGGAGGTAGGGAGAGTCAAGAACCTACAGGCATCCCAACTCTCTTGCCATCACTCCTATCTCCAAATGGACCCTATTGAGAGGTCATGACGTCACACACCCATCTGTTCCTTTCCTACCCCTTTGATGGCCTGCAGTCACTCAGGCGCCACTGTCATATGCCCAGGCCCACAGTCAGGAGATAGGTAACTGTCCTGTGCCTCAAACAGGACTCTCCTCTGCTGCTGTTAATTTAAAGGTACAGCCTAAAGTGTGTTTCCATTCGTTAAACTTCTTTTTGCAGAGAAAGGTGGTTCCTTGTTCTCACCTGAGACAAGAGCTCAGCCCCTTGAAGGAAGCTAGGCTTTTTGGGGGCCTCCCAGTCAGCGCATTGCCCACCACATTGCCTGGCACTACCAGAAACAGTCCACAGAGCTGCTGGACAACGAGCTACGCTGGCTGTCAGAGCTCCATACATCACTCCAGTTTCCTGCGGTCATTTCACAGGCTCTCTTGTGCTGAAGAGAGAGTTGGGCCACACCGTTGGTCTCTTCCCTGCTAATCATTCCTTCTGTGGCATTGCTGGGTGTTTTGAGATTTGGGAGACACGCTGTAGAACATTATGATAGGCAGATTTGGGCCCAGGGGTCCCGCTCAAACTAAGGCACCAGCCAAGGACAATACAGGCGGTAAACCTTAAGCCCCTACCCAGATCTAGCCAATGGACAGAACACTCCCCACAGTAGAGTGGAGAGTGGGATATGACTTTCTCACATACTCTGGTGCCTCACCTTTGACCATGTCCCCTGGAGGGGGAGAACTGGTGGCACTCAGAGGAAGGACAGCAAGTTACCAAGAAGAGACTTGATACCCTATGATCATATAGAGGGGGAGGTAATCCCCCTCAGGAACAGTCATAGGGGAGGGGAATAAGGGGAAATTGGGAGGGAGGGAAGAATGGGAGGATACAAGGGATGGGATAACCATTGAGATGTAACAAGAATAAATTAATAAAGGAGGGAAAAAAAAAAAGAAAGAAGTCCCCCTTTCCACTTGTCACTTGAGAGTTAAGGGCCACTGGAGGCTGCTTATGCTCATCCCTCCTGCTGTGGAGATTAAAAAAAAAAAACAGCTGGAGAAAGATCTTGGTGGACTCAGTCTTTGGACTCTATGTCGCTTCTCAACTCGTGACATTTCTGAGGCCTCCATCTAGTTCCTGGGTCCTGGGCTGGGTGACACGGAAGCTAATGAGATTCAGTTTCTGCTTTCAAGGTAAGACAGACTCAATGAGAGAATCGCACCATAGCTCAGCTTAAGGAATGTGGAGAGAGTCTCAGGAGAGCCACGTGGAAATTCTCTCTCTCTTTTTTTTTTAACATGGAAATTCTTAAGCCTGCTTTAAAGCTTCCTAGCTAAGCCACCTTCCCTGTGCCAGATGATGGTAGAACACACTCAATAGTGTCAATATCAACTATCAGTTCTCTGGTGCCCTAACCCCAGCAAAGCTAACCCTCTTTAATCCAGGGGCACCTGGCCTCTGTATGGAGCCCAGTTCCTCCTCTTCTGTTTCAAAGATTTACCTGCACAGGCCCCGAATGATGCAATGAGGTCTTGCCTCAAAGCGTTGGAACACTCTCCCAGCCTCTGCCTACACTGCACATCACACATGGCTCTGGAAGTCCCCTCCCCAAATGTCCCTGATGACACCATGCAGCTCGGTCTCCATTTTTTTGTCCTGCTGGCTCTTGAATCCAATGCAGAAGGTTTGGAAGGCAACGGTAGACAGGTGGGGTGTCCTAGCACTTCCACAGAGGCCTCACCCTACTTACTCCACAGCCCCACGGGAACTAGAGGATTGTTAGTTCTGGCTGAGCACACTTCTAGACTGCTGCAATTTGGTCTCCCACTTTGAAGACCCGTCCATATCTGAAGAAGGGGCCCTTGGTTATATGAATTGGTAACAAGGATACGAGCACCTCTGTGAGCCACAAGCATCCCTGGGGATGGCTCTAACTTAAATTATCATCAGCTGGCCAAGCAGAAGAGAACACACAGGCCAATTCTGGAACCTCTGATAGCATTCTCAATTGCCTTCAAAGGATGCACATGGATAGTCAATACAATAAAAGTCACACTCAAAACAAAACAGAGGGGGAGAAGGGGAAAGACGAGGAGGAGGAAAAGGAGGAGGAGGAGGAGAAGGAGGAAGAGGAGGAGGAGGAGGAGGAGGAGGAGAACCATCCAAGAAAAGGGCCAGAAGTGAATTCTGCCATATTCAGAACCTGGTGGCACAAGGTTCTTTTCTAAGTAAATAAATTTAATGGGTCTGATATTAACTCGTTTCTTTTCGCTGCCCTTAAAGTCCAAGCGAAGTCTTTTAAGACAACCCAACCCATAAGAGAGAAAGAACAATTGAGCAGGTGGGAATGCTGAACCTGCTCTGTAAACAGCTACCGGCTGCTCTCCAGCAAGGCCCCTCCCTGCAAAGCACCCATTACAGACCCCTGCTCAAGGCTGAGGCTGAGCACTTGGTATGGAGCTGTCCCAAAGCCCACAGGCTCCATGACAACTTTCCTACCAATATTTAGCACCAAGATGTGGAGAGAGGGAGGAAGCAAGGCCATGAAGACTACGAAACGCTGACCCTGAGGGAGTTGACAGCTCACCCTTGGTCTTGTTGGGGTAGCCCAAAGGACCCTTTATAAATAGTGGGTGAGATATATATATATATAAACACCAAGGGCCCAAAGACTCCAGCACTGAAAAGAAAAATGTGTGATTTTAAAATGCACACGGTCCCTAAAAATTGCCACCATCAGAAAGAACCTAAAGAGGTGACATGATGAAATACAATGCTATAGCCCAGGAGGGGAGTCTAGAATAAAGGACAGCAGTTAGAAACAAATCTGAATAGAACATGGATTTTAGTGAACAATAATGTGTCAGTGTTGGTTCATTAATTGTAACAAGAGTTCCCCATTAATAAGATGGTAATAACAGAGGAAGCCAGGCACAGGGTGGGACCATAAGAGCTCTGTTAACTGCTTCCAATTTTCCTCTAACTATGAAACGGTTCTAAATAATAGTCTATTTTAAAAATGGAAAAAACAAAACAAAACAAAATTGCATACAGCATTTCCCAGAACCATGATGTACCAGAACGACTGCCTATGGAGAGAGTAGGCGGTGAAGGCCCGGGGGAGTGTTTGCGAATGTTGGTAATGATAACGGTATGCCATGGGTGCTTTTCCTATGTGCAACCCCAATACAACTCAGGAGTACCTGTCAGAGAGAAGGACTCTTACAAGAGAGTCGGCCATGATAGTGCCACGGGTAGGATGGCAGAAAGAGTTCAGGGAGGCTGAGCCCCGAGAAAGGAGAAGAATTAATTGGGCCTTACAAGCCAGGAGGGGGCTGTGAGGGAGAGATTTTGGTCGCTGTATAGGTAAAGACAACTTTATAGGGCAAGATCCCCATTCTCATCTCTCATCAGTCACTCTCAGCTGTCTCTGGACCCTCTCGCTTCTCAGCCTAGGTGATGAGCACTGGGTCAAGGGCGCCAAGGATGGGCAGATGCACTGATGGCCATGATAAGTGGCCAGGCGAGCTACAGTTGGACTTCAGATCAATATCAAATACATTGTCCCTGATACTATATGCTATCCCTATATACCATATCTGAGCTTTATTAAAAATAAAACCTACCAAGTTGCTCATTGTTCATCTGAAATTCTATTTTAATAAAGCGCCTATATTTTATTTGTTATACATAGAAGCTCTGAATAGTAACAGCAGTGGCGGCGTGCAGCTCGGGTTACTTGTTTGTTTGTCTTGTTCCATCTCTTTCTCAACCCTGGGAAGGGTTGCTGCTTACATTCAAGGACACTCTGACTTTAAGGTTCTGAGTTAGCCCAGAACTCATGAGAGGCAAACATACCCACTCAGCCTTCTGGGTGCCCCTCCTTAGCACGGCTGTACTGTTTCCCAACCAAGCCCTGCACTTCCTGACAGCCAGAGGCTACTGTGTGGACCGCAAGAGCCCAGAGCTCCTAGTATGGCCAAGATCTTGGAGACATCTGCTCAGCTGACTCCTAGTGGGAGGACCAAATGAGCTTTGGTTTCAAAGAGCAAAACTCAGTAGCCCACAGTAAAGGGGCCCAAAGGAGGTCAGCAGGTTACAGTTGCCCCTGACAGTGCGGAGGTGGCCTAGAAGAAGGACTCCTGACAAAAGGGTCTGGATGAGCCCTGTAAGTATCCCAAGGTGCATGCACCCCACCTGAGGACAGAGAAGGGATGGACGGCCTCTGAGAACCACTCCCAGGATGAAGGTGACATTAATGTTAATCTTACACATTAGATTTTACATGAGAATACCTTCTCAACTTTCGGCATGTCACGTTTTAAAATAGCTTAGCCCTAAATGCGATGTCGTCATCAAACCCTCAAGGCCCAGGGATGTATTTGGAAGCGGCAAAGGAAAGCTTCTAAGACGTGATGGATGACTCCAAGGAAACCGTGTCTTCCAGACATGAGAGGGCTGACACGCATATGAACTCACAGAGCCTGGCAGCATGCACAGAACCAGCACAGGTCCAAGCCAGATGGTGCCCCAGCACTGAGAGAGGAAAGTGGTCCCAGGGTCCCTCACCAAGAAGCTATTTGCAACTGCTACCTGCTGCTAAAGGAGAACTCAGTCTTCTCTACTGGAGTGTCACTAGGTACAGCAACCAAAGTCCACCTACTCCTCATGCCCAGGAGTAGGCGGCCAGCACACACACACACACACACACACACACACACACACACACACACACACACACACACACACAAAATTCTATGGCTTTTTTTTTTGAGGGGGGTTGTTTCATTTTGGTTCGTTATGGCATTTTTTCAAAATCTTACTGGCCTTCATTTGTTTTGATTTTTATTTGATTGTTGCGGACAGTTGTTTTTTGAGGGGGCACCATGTAAAGTTGGGTGAGTAAGGAGGTGAAAAGAACACGGGAGGAGTTAGGGGAGTGGGAAAAACATGATCAAAACTACTGTATGAAAATAAAAGAGTTAAGAAATCTTAATAAGCACTTATTGAGCACCTCGTGTGCACCACGTATTGCACTAGCTGTTTTTATTTCCCCATGTAACCGTTGGGAAACATCACAGCAAAGAGCTTGTTGCTTTTCAAATAAGGATCCTGAGTTTCCTCCAGGAGGCCAATCGTTTGCACAATGGACACCTTTAGACATCTCCTGTGGGGCAGAGTCTATCCCAGGTTCTGGGAAGGCAGCAGGAAATGAAAGAAAGCCTCTACCTTCATGGGTCATGTCGGGCACAGGTAAGAGACAAACTTACCACATTGCTGTAGGCAGCAGTGCTAAGCTACATGGGAGCAGGGGCCAGGGACCGAGGTGAAAGGCATGGTGGGATTTTAGTGGGGACAGCCATGGAAGGAGATAAGAACAGAGCCCTAAAGTGAGGGCAAGAGCATGCAGGGGTCTGAGCAAGAGTTCCTGGAAGAGAGGACTCCATCAAAGTCAACACTCTGAGGCCAGGGTGACTAACTCACAACTAATGTTAGGCTCCTGGCTGGCCTGGAACAGCATTTTGGAGGAGGAGCAAAGATGAGAGACAGACAGATTTGGAAGAAGTAGTAAAGCCAGGATATTTTTGAAAAGATCAAAGTGCTATGGATAGGCAAGTGCGTGGGTGGGTGGTGGATGGGTGGGGTGGGGTGGGTGCACGGGTGGGTAGATGGGTGGGTGGGTAAGTGGATAGATTTCTATAGACTGTCTAAGTCTACTTAGCAGGGGTGACATATAGATGTGTATACACATACATACACAAACACACTCATACACACCGTACAGAGTTATAAAATAATATTCAGTGCTACCCCATTCAGTTCCCTACAGTGTCTCATTTCAAATCCCTCAGGGTGCTCTGAGTAAGCCCAGTCCTTCCTGAAGGGGATCCCTATCCCCCCCACAAAAGAATTTAGATTCAACAGGAAAACCATGTCTTTGTGCAAGGATGCCACTCTGGAGAAAGCCACAGACCTTCAGGGAGCCATGGCTTGCCTTCAGTCGCTAACCAGACTGTTAGGTGCTCTGTGTGTGTGCATGATCAGGAGTGGGTTCGGCAAACCACAACCATCCCACAGCAGCATGGAACCACCTGGCCAAAGTTATCACATTACTAAGTCTCTCCTGCAGAGACTTGGGCCAAAGCATCTGCTTTACACAAAAGAAAGGAAAATAAGCTATCTGCCAGAACAAAGCCAAAGCTTCTATCAAGTACCACCAGGGCCCCTCCCACCCTGGGACCTGGCCAGCCTCACCTCCAAGTCCTTCTCCAGCTCCAGCCCAGCCGCCATCAGGTTGTGTTCAAATTCATCTCGCTGCTCCCTCCTTTCCTCTTCCAGAGCATCCAGTGGCCCAAGTTCAATATCGCCAGGGCCCCCGCCATGGCGCTCCTTGCCCGTCTCCCCATTGGAGACAACAGCCAGCGAGTGTCCAGGGGAGCCTTGACCCAGGTGTGCTCCTCGTTTCCGGTAGTGGTATGCAAGCACATAATCGACTTTCCTCTGGTTGTCATGGAAGTGCATGCGGCTCAGACGAGCTTCTGAGGATGCGGGTTCATTGGCATCCAGGTAGTTATTGATGACCTGGCCAGAGAAAGTAACACAGGTGAGGACAGAGGAGTAAGGTGGGTAAGAGACAGAAAAGGGTGTCCTGGGGTTCTGGGACACACTAGGAAGCAAGTCTTTCAGATCCAGAGGCCCCACCTATCCAATGAAAAGATCAGCAGCCTAAGCCCACCTGTCACATGTTGCCCTTCACCCACGTGTGCTGTCTGGCTATCAATATCTACACACACACACACACATACACACACACACATGCACACACACACACACACACAGCTCTGCTATCCAATGTGCATGCAGAAAGAGAGAGAGAGACAAAGAGAAAGAGATACACAGAGAGACAGAGAGAGACAGAGAGAGACAGGGAGAGAGAGAGAGAGACAGACAGACAGACAGACAGACAGACAGACAGACAGACAGACAGACAGACAGACTCTGGATGCACAGTAGCACACACCATTGCTGGTCTGCCCCAAACCCTGAAGCCCCCACCCACTCCTGCTCATCAATACTCTCACTGCACCTGCAAACAGTCCCCTCCGCTCATGCCCCCCTGATTCAGCGCTTCTGGACACATGTGAAGGCATCCGTGTGCACGGGTACACAAAGACACAAGCCTCCACATGCACCATGGCACTCCCACACATGTGCCGTTCCTTGCAGAGCTGCACGTGAGCCTGCAAACGCCCTCCATAATCACGCACAGAATACTTACTGGCAGGTGTTCTGGATCCATCACAACAAAAGCCAATTTCTAGACTCCTCTCCCACCCACGGGAAGTCACTGGACACTTGGCCCCTCACAAATCCATATTCTTCTCCTCCTCCTCCTCCTCCTCCTCCTCCTCCTCCTCCTCCTCCTCTTCCTCCTCTCCAGCCACTAGCAAGGTCCTCGCCAGTGACAGAAGCAGGGAAACTGATTGCTTCCTTCTCTCTCTCTTCCACTCTGGACTGGAGAGGTAGGGAGAAGAGGGAGGAAAGGGAGCAAGGCGGAGCAGGGCAGGGACCTGCCTCCCTCCCTCTGGGTGTTTCCTTGTTTATTACTGGTTTGATACCCAGCTGCCTCAGCAGCCACCTGAGAGGTCACCGGGGCAACCAGATGAAATGCTGGGCACAGGAGAGAGGCTCACCGCCACCACAGCTGAGGAGACAGGTTTCTCAGACCTGTGGGAACTGAGCCTGGGAGTCTGCCGCCCAACAGGTAGGCACCACCTGCCTCTTACCTTCTCACATTTCTAGACCCTTCACTGAAGAGACTGGCCAGGGTCTCTGGAAAATGTGCCGGGCTTGGAGAAAGGGAAGATAAAAAAAAAAGTATCCTACCAAAAACTCAGGACTTTTCACATAAGCACACACAAGCCGCAAACTACAGGATGGCCAAGTGGGAGGCTCCCCTGGGATGTCCATCCGTACTCACAGAACTGTCACGGGAACACTCTCTCCTGGAGACCTGGCTAGAACTGTCCCTCTGACCTGGGGCCCGGGGACCTGGCACTTTGAGGTACTGCTGCTCGTGTTTGGGGCCCTGGCTTCCTCTGGCCAATGTCCGAGAACTCAGCCGACGCGGAGATCCAGGGAGCAGAGGGATGTCTGTGAGAAAGAAGACAAGAGAGGCAATGCAAGTTCGGGTGATAGGAATCTCGAGACAGAGTCTAGGGCAGTGAAGAAACGGCCCCGTGGCTCCACAGAAATGACCTGCAGGTTTGTTTGTTTCGTTACAACCTTACTCAACCACATTCGTTTTGGCCAATGGGGGGGGGGGCGGGCAGGGGCAGTGAAAGTAAGTGGTATCTCCCCTACCAAACACACACACACACACACACACACACACACCACACACAGCTGTACTGTGATGCACACATGCATGTACTCAACATGTCATGGAGGGGCCCAAAGCCAGGACATGGTGCCTGTTTGACAAAGCCTCTCCACCAACGAGCCACTGTTGTTCTGTCCTGACTTTATCTTTAGGGCCATGAGAGCTGGCCAGGGAGTCTGCAGTCTGGGACAAGAAGAGAGGGCTGGCAGCATCAGATGGCCAGGGTGGGTGGGGCATTTCCCAGAGAGATAGGATTTTAGGGTCTCTCCCAGGACATCAAGGCCGGTAGGCACCCAGGACAGCCCTACACCTGCAAGAAGGAAGCAAGGACAGATCAACAGTGGACCCACTGAGGGCAGCAGTCCCATCTGAGCAGGGGGCATCTCCCAGGGCACTTGATAGGTTCTCATATGCCCCTATTCAGGTTAACTTCCTTTCTGTCCCTCTCCAGGCAGAGACCCTGAGTCACCGACGTCTCACAGCCAGTCAGACATACTCGGCGCTCTAGTCTCAGCTCTGGGAAACTTCAGCCAGCGTGCCTGTACTCAAACCTCAGCTCCATCATTTCTTACCACTGGGGCCACTCTAGGCTTCTTTCTTCAGCTATGAAATGAGGAGAGTCTCAAAGTTGAAGGACAGACATGGAAAAGGGAACAGAAGATTGCGTGCAAAACACCCCAAATAGTGACCAGCCACTGAGCTCACAATAAAAGGTGATGATTATAACTATTGTTCCTGTTTTCATTTTAAGCACCACGTGAGCAGAAACAACACCCTGTACATTCAGACTGGTCCTGCCCAGTGGATGAATAAATGAATGGCAGGTCTGCCAGATTTCTTGAATCGCATTCAAGACTGAGGTTATAATCTAGGGGTAACAGCATATTCCCCCAGTTGGTAACAAAGAAAACTTTAATCACCACTAGATCAGTTGCCAATCCTTAGGCATCCAGCTACCTTTTGGATTGTTCTGAGGTGTCAGAAGCATTGCCTCTGCAATGTTGCTGCGTGCAGGGGAACTGGACTGTGTCCAGCAGGGTTGCTGTGGTTTGCATGTGAACAGTACTCCTTGGGCTTAGATGTTTAAATGCTTGGTCTGGGGCTAGTGGTCCTATTTAGGAAGGTCTTGGGGGATCTTTTGGAGGGGGCGCCTTGCTAGAGGGAGGGAGTCACTAAAGCAAGCCCTGAGGTTTGGTAGCCCAGCGTCACTTCCTGTTCGTGCCCGGCTTCCTGCCTATGGAGGCAGTGTGACCAGCAAGCCTGCCATTCCTGCTACCATGCCTGACCCAAGGCAGCCCTTCAAACCATAAACCAGAATGAACCTTTCCTTCCTTAAAATGCTTCTCCTCTGGCACTTTGTCACAGCAACGAGAAAAGTAATTAATACAAGGCAAACATGCATGATACATCCTTGTGTATGTAGGCTCTAGTCTCAACTGTGGGAGACAAACACTGAATAAGTCAGAACTCAGACATGGAAATGGGTCTCAAAGGGTGAGTAACTTCTGAAAGTCAGGGGAAGCCATGAAGATCCTCCTCAGAGACAGAACATGCATCCTGGTTGTACCACAGTGGTCTCCCAGCTCAGAACACTAAGGAGTAGGTGCCGTCCTGACCCATTTTCCTTCCTTTATGCCTTTCTGCACACCTGTGCCTTAGCTGGGCCAGGGCAGAACTTGGACCAGAAAGATTGTATC